>NW_020954546.1:22358361-22589259 GCF_900497805.2 Vombatus ursinus
ACGTGTGTGTGTGTGTGTGTGTGTGTGTGTGTGTGTGTGTGTGTGTGTGTGTGTAAGAGAGAGAGAGAGAAAGAGAGACAGAGAGAGACTGTTTCCATCAGTAAACATGTATTAAGGGCCTACTGTGTACCCAGGCACTGTGCTGCATGCTGGGAATTCAACAAAAGGTAAAACATGGTCCCTGTTGTCAAGGAGCTCACAGTATGAGGGAAAAAAATATGCAGACAACTGTGTACACGCAAGATATATTCAGGAAAAATTGGAAATAATCAACAGATGGAAGGCACTGGACTGAAGGGGGATTGGGAAGAGTTTCTAGTAGAAGATTGGATCTTAACTGAGCCTTGAAGGAAGAGAAGAGGAAGAAGAGGACTGCAGCCATGAGGGACAGCCCGTGAAAATGCCTGGAGTTGGGAAAAGGATTGTTCTCTTGAAGGAACACCAGAGAGGCCGGCGTTACTGGTTTGCAGAGTGTGTAAGAGGTGTATAAGCTGTCAGAATACTAGAAAGATGGAGGGAGGGGTATATTGTGAGTGTCAAACAGAGGATTTTATATTTTATCTTGGAGGGATAAGGAGTCACTGAGTAGGGGGGCCAGTGGTGACATAGTCAGACCTTCACTTTACGAAGGTCACTTTGAAAACTGAGAGGTGGTTGGACTGGAAAGACTGGGGAGAGCCTTAAGGCTATTGCAATCGTCCAGACATGAGGGCCCTGTCCCAGAGTGGTGGCAGTATCAGAGGAGGGAAGGGGACACATTCAAGAGATGTCACGAAAGTTAAAGTCAGCAGGCTTTGGCAATAGCTGGGGTATAAGGTGAATGATACCCAGGTTTGGAGCCTGGGTGACTAGGAAGATGGTGTTGCCCTCAACAGTAACAGGAATGTTTTTTTGGGAGGGTATTGGAGGGTGAAGTGGAATATAATGAGTTCTGCTTTGGACATGTTGAGTTTAAGATGTTTATAGCACGTCTCATTAGAGATGTCTAACAGGCAGTTGGAGATGGGATACTGAAGGTCAGTGGGAAGGTCAGGACAAGATCAGTATATTTGAGAATCGTTAGTGTAGAGATAGCAATTAAATCCATGGGAACTGATCCCGAAATGAAATAGTGTGGTGGAAGAAGAGGGCTCAGGCCAGAGCCCTGAGCGTGGGACTTGGATGAGGATCCAGCAGAGGGGAGGAGGTGAGAGGAATCAACACATACTGTCAGGCCAAGGAGGAGGGCTCAGGCAAGGCTATTGGAGGTGGCCGTGCATGAGCCTTTGCTCTCCTCGGGAGGGCAGGGGGTGCCCTTGAGTCACCTGGCTCTGACCTGGCTCCCCAGCTTTGTTCATTTCCCACCGGCCTCCACACCTTCCTACCTCCTTGCCTCAGCCCATGCTCCTCCACCTTGAACAGCTTCCCTTTACCCCATCCTTCCCGTTCGGCCTAGTGTTGTAGAAACAGTGCAGTCTCTGAGTTCAAATCCAGCCCTTGCACCTCTGGGCCTCATTTCCCTTCTCTTTAAAATGAGATAGCTAGATTAGATGGCTTTCTAAGTCTCCTGAGCTCATTGTTTTATCCTGTGGTCCTTCGGATGCCTGGTTTCCTTAAAAACCAGGTCCATTCTCATTCTGGACATGACTGTAGGATCCTCTCAGGCCAACTCAAAGGCTGCTGCTTTCCTGAAACCTTGCTGAGCCCCCACAGCTCTACAACATTTCTCCTTTTTATGAACTCCCATAGCACTGTGTAATTTTTTATATTGCTTGTCACAGTCCACCCTATATTAGAATCGTTTGTGTATGTTAGCTCCTGGCTTAATTGCTCGTGGTGTCCCACACATAATCAGGTACACAGGATATATTTGTAGCAGGGAAGGAGGCCAGGTTCTTCCCTAAGACTTGGAGTGGGAAATTTTCCTAACTCTTCAGCAAGTCTGTGTCTTGTTAAGAGAGGCCTAGACTAGAGAAGGGCAAAGTTATCTAATTCTGGAGACTCTTAAAGAATTAGTAGGCATAGTAAGAGGAGCCATCGGGAGGAAATGCCATTTCCACATGCCTCTTTTCTCCCTCGATACTGCAGTGCGCATACAGGAACGTAATCCAGAAGTTCCAGTTGTGGCCTGAGGCGTTCTGCACTGATGCTTTGCCTAGCTGTACTCGAGTGGTTCCTGGTTTAACTGTGTGTGTGTCTGCGTGTTTGTGTGTGTCTGTGTGTGTGGAATAGCTCTGCTTTTGCTCTGAGTTTTGGTTCATTTCTGATTTGTGTGCAGCCACTGCTTCTGCTGTCGCCTCCTCCTTCTTCATCTCCTCCTTCAGCCAGCTGCTGCCTCAGGGAGCCCTGGGGATTGGGCAGCAGCTGGATGAGTCTCTCATTGCCCACTTCCTGTAGCCAGGGAGGTTTGGGTGGGTTGCTCAGCAGCTCTGCCAGCCCTTTGTCTGACTGGTGGCTGACTCATAAGGAAAGCACTCTTGTGTCTGAGAGATAAGAGCTAGTAAATCACCTCCAGGTGGTGTTAGTTTGAGGGTAACTGACCACTCTGCCCTCCCTTTGGGAGGTGAGGGCTGGGGAGGGACTCAGTGACTAAGTTTTGTTGTCTGCATTTTTCTCCAGTTGTTAACAAAGCAGCTGAGCCACCCCTGCCTTCCCTTCATCAGAGGCTCAGGTCATTCCTAGTGTACTCGGAGTCCCTTTTCATCCTTTCAGTGTCTGATCTGGGCCAGCCTTTCATTTACCTGTGTCTCATTCCCCAGTGAGGAAGCCACTGCTACAGGACAGGAAGGTGGAGGGAGCATTGTTCAATTTGCTTATTGGTGTTGGAATCTGAAAAAACAAACAAACAAACATTGTCTGGCCCTGCAATTTCGTTGGTTTAGGGAGCTTCTGGTAAGGAAACTCCTTCTGCCATTGCTCGTTAGAGGAGGTGGGGAGCGCTGGGAGGGACATTTAAGGATGTGCCCAAAGACGCCCAGTATGTCAGAAGTGAGTCTTCCTGACTTGAAGGCGGCTCTCTGTTTCCTGTGACTTGATCCAGGCCTGCTTCTCACCCTGCTGTGAACCATCGTACCTGTCCTAGGAGTGGCTGGAGAGGCCCGGCTGTGCTCCTGCCCCCAGTACAGCCGAGGGCACGGGGGCAGATGGGGCAGGTTTCTTATTGGCCCTGCTCAATTCCCCTCTTCCTGTTTCCTGCAGAGGAGGTCTTGCCAGCCTGGAGCTGTCAGGCCCAGCTTTGCTTTGGCAGCACTGTTGTGCACACACTGGTGGGAGAGGGGATGTGTTTATCACTTTTCCTGGAGATTATCTGTTTAAGCACTTCTCTGACAGTTACAATAACAAGGGCTGTGTGCTGTGTTTCCCAGCAGAAGGACACTCACTGTTGAAAGATGTATAGCACTAATTAGAAATACATAACATCCGGCCACATGGCAGCCTTCTCCCGGCCCCTCCATTTCCTGATTTCATACAACTTTGACGACAGTTGGTTTATGTTTTCCATGAATGTAATGTTCTCAGAAAAACGAGTCTCCTGTTACACAGGAGTGAGATACTCATCCCCTCTGCAGGTAACATGTTGGCTGTAGCGAGCCATGGAGTGATGATCACCTGCCCTTCTCAGAGTATGTGGGAAGAAACAGAATTGAGTTGATATCTCAGGTGACTTCCTTCTAGGAAGGGAGTGTTTCCATCCCTTCTCTTTTGCCAAGTCCATCCCCTCAGACTCTGGAAAAGGCTAGTTTTGGAAATAAGGGGAAAGGCCACTTAGCAGTGTTAATGAGTTCCTCAGCTCTGGGTCAGGCTGCTGCTACCTGAACTCAGAGCAAAAAGGAACTCAGGCAAATACCAAGGCAAACAGGGCCTCATCCTCCCACCCCCTGCAGGAGGCTGCCTTTCCCTGAAGGCCAGTCCAGTTCTGATTCAGTCATGAAGGTAGACTAGGTGAGTGTTCTTTAGTGTGATGTCAGATCTCTGATCCCTTCCAAGGGCCTTGGAATAAGGTGCTGTTTGCATAGGTGGCTGCTAAGATGAATTCCTTTTGAGGGGAGCTTCCTGTAGCCCCTGCCCCCCAGCCTGCTGCAGAGTGATTAATAATATAGTAACATGCCCTGTTTTGGTTGTCTTCTTGATAGAGTTGTCACAATTTCTGTAAGGTTAGAAGGGAGCAAGCCCTTCACAGTCCTCTCTCTCCAGCATCATAGGACATGAGTCCTTCGCATTTTGTGATGCAGCCATACTAGCCTTCTTTCTGTTCCTTACACATGACACCTCGTCCCTTATCTTCTCATCCGTCGTGCCCGGAATGCACTTTGGTAAACCTCCTCCTCCTTATGGAAGAGCTGCTCTCTTCTGTCAGGATGAAGTTTTAGCACCTGAAGCCTTTCCTCATCCACTCAAGGGCCAGTGTCATCTCACTCAACCCGATTTATATTGATTTGTGTTTATTTTGTTGGAATTTATCTGAGATATTCTTAGACCATGCCTCCTTGTCCCCTCTCTTTAGAATGTAGCATGACAGCTGGGATTATTTCATTCTTTGCACCTCAGCATACTATATGCCAGCAGTGCCTGACATGTAGTATGCCCTTAATAAGTACTAACGATTGATTAGGCAACTGAAGCCTCCTATATGTATTGTCTTCTCCTAGGAGAATGCCAGCGCTTTGAAAACAGGGACTGTCTTGCTTTTCAGTTTGTATCCCCAGCACTTAGCATAGTGCTTTGCTCATAGTAAGCTCTTATTAAATTTTAATTCATTCATCCATCCATCCATTCATTCATGCTTGCATTCATTTTAAAGAGAAGGCACTCTAGGTCTCTTATCCAATTAAGGGAAGGGCCAGGACTAGAAACTGTATTCTTAGTAAGTTATGTGATCCACTTGACTTGGATCCAAAGAGAGACTTTAGCTTCCCTCTCTAATCACCTGGAATGGCCCAGATACAAGAGGAAGGGAGTGAGCTGCTGCTGAGGGTACAGTAGATATAAAGCATGGTAAGCTATCTTTGGGCCCAAGACAGAATTGTTCTCTATCTACTTCTCCCCATTTTTCATTGGCAAAGACTTAGTAAGGAAGGGCTAACAGAAGTGGCTGCCATGATGGGAAACTGTGAGTCCCATCATTGCCCCTTTGCTATCAAGTGGTGACAACCCCTGTTGGTTCTCCTGCTTTGAGCCACAGCATCAGCTTAAAGTAGGAGTTTGTTGAGTCTGGCTTCCAGGCCCTGAGCTGCCATTTGTCATGAAACAGAAATGGGCCTGGTGACAAGTAACCTCCCATTGCCACCACATTTCTTCACCCCAGTAGATGAAAGGGCCTACACAAAGAACTGCCCTGTGGTCCTCTGAGCTTTAGCCGCCCCTGGAGCCAGGGCTCCTTCATCCTTCCTAAATTCCCTCATATGGGGTGCTACATGCATGGCTGGTCTGAGCATCATGTGCCTGACTGGCGAGAGGGACGTGAAGGGGAGAGGGAGCCTCAGACAACACGGACTCTGCTGCTTCTGTCTGTCCCACCTTTTGGTTTTCTTTCCTTTAGGCTTCATGGCCTGTCTGAGAAAGGCCAGCTGGCTGGTAGCCCCTGGCAGGAGCCTGCTCTCTGGCAGTGTGGCAACCCACAGGAAGGGGTAGAGGACAGAAGCGGCCCTTTTTCCCTGGGATTGCTTTTGCAGTGTTTCCATCGATCTTGTTCGCTGTCCTTCATTTGCCCCCCTAAGTTGGTCTTTGGATATCGATATTGTGTCCCTGTTGGAGCAGCTAGGTGGTGCATTGGATAGAGGGCTGGACCTGGAGTCAGGAAGACCTGAGTTCAAATCAGATACTGGCTGTGTGACTCTGGGCACGTCACTTACCCTTGTTTGCCTCAGTTTCCTCATTGGTAAAATCAACTGGAGAAGAAAATGGTAAACCCCTCCAGTATCTTTGCCACAGAAACCCCAAATGAGGTCACACAGAGTCAGACACAACTGAAATGACTGAATAACATCAACATTATGTCCCGGGCACAGGTGGAAGAATCCTTGCTAATGGGGTTAGGGTTTTATTGGGGTAATTATAGGACTAATGACTTACTCTAATCATACCAGTAATTGACACTTTCTCGCTACCTACCTCACCTAGTGCTTACACATCCGCTCTCAGTTGGGCAGCCGTTGGATGAGTACTGAAACCAGTGAGCGTAGTGCAGATTTCTAGGTACAAAGGCGTAACAAAGGGTTGGTGCCATTCCTTCTCCTGTTGAAACCAGAGGGATGTTAATAGCAGAGATATTAGGGAGCTTGGGTCTGCCTAAGGAGGGAAAGACTTTATGCTGCGAGAGAGATCCAGTGCAGCCAAATGAATGTGATCAAATTGGGAGACTAAAGACCTTTCCAGTACCACAGTGTAAGACCCAGCACTTTCTGGCCTTCTATCCAGAATTTGGAAGAAATGGAAATTCGGGATTCATTGATGAGCCTCTGGACTCTCATTCCTTTGGGAAATTTCAGCAGAAACAACAAGCCTGCAACGCAAGACGGGGTTTGGGAGGTCCCCAGCACCTCGCATAGTTGCCACTTTGAATTTGTTCTCTTAGAGCCACCTGTAGGTGTGGCCATCGTGAGGCTCAGCTGTAGTTAGCCTTGGAGGACTTAGGCAATAGGTTTTATGCACAGAGAAATGGAAGGAAAGGGGTGAAAAATTAGGAGCTCCTTTCCCTTCCCCACAGCCTCAGAATTGAATCCTCTTATCAGTCAGCGGCCAGGAAGGGCTGTGTTCTCTGACCTGGAATATTTGGGGAACTACAGTGGTGATGTCTTAGCTGTGGCCTCAGGAGAGCTATGCCCACATTGAAAAACTGACTTGGGCGTTAGCTAAGCAAGAGCTCTATGCTTCCTTCATTCCTAGAATGAAGACCAGTGGCCCTTCAGGGGCTCTGTCATCCTCACCCTCCTCTCTTGCTTAGGCTGTCTTGGTATCTCTTCCTGTTTCCTGAGACTGGAATCCAGGTGGTCACTGCCTTCTAGGCTAGGTTAGTGATGAAGGGAGCCCAAACTGGGTGCAGGAAAACATTGCCCTCTGCTCAGGAAATGGTGATGTGCAGCTGAGCTCCCAAAGCCCATCCCATTAAGGCCAGCAGGGGTTACGCCTTTCCCTGCGGTCCTAGTTCACAGAGCCCTCCTCCCCTTTCTCCAATTCCTGAGAAAGCACTAGAGAGAGCTCCCTGGCAGTGGGTCTCCAGAAGCTCTTCCCCTTACCTCTCCTGTAGCCTGTTCTCTGCCACTCCCAGAGCCCTCAGAAGTGGTTTGGGCTTTGGCTGTGGCTGCTCTGATCAGATCTGCTTTGCTTCCATAGGGAGGAGATAGAGGAGGGCCTTGCTCGGAATAGCTGTGCTTGTGTGGCATCTTCCTGAACAACTGCTTCAATTAAGCTCCATTGATGAGCTCTTGTGTGACTGGCAAATTGACAAAAGGTGCCTCCCCTTGGCTGTTTAGGTTGAAATGCCAGCGGGGATGGAGTTTGAATGTGCCGCTGATTCTCCTTTGAGTACTTGGGAGATTTTAAAAATTCTGTTCCATAGCAGATTTGAGTTGGGTCAGCTGCTACCAGGTTACAGGTCTGGCCCCCGGCTCATTTCTGTATGTGTTACGTGGCCCCTTCCTGAAGGAAGAAGGTTGAGGACTGTCTTTGTTAATCACCATTCCCCCGGGGACACAGAGGGATCTAGTAGAATTGGAATAAGAGGGATTTGCAAATGTCTAGGGGTCACATACCCCCCCTTACCCCCAACAAAATAACTCTAGCTGTCGGACTGGCCTGCCTCCTTTCACTGGTCTGGAGTTAGAGTTGAGGTTTGGAAAAGAGAAGAGGGGCTTATAATCAGAAGCCAGGTTTACGTGTTTGGTCTTAGGAGACGGGATGAAAAGTGACTGTGAGACTCTGTCATCTGTGTCCTGAGGAGCAGCACTCCCTAATGAAAGTACAGTGAGAGAAGGAAGGTTAAGATAAGAAGCGTCTAGTGACCCACAAAGGAAATCTCCACACCTTCCCCTACCCCCATCTCAGTCCTTGAACACCTTTGCAACAGAAAAACTGATTCCATGTTCCTTGATGACTTGTTGCTATGGCCTCTCAGTGGTAGGAGCCAGCCTGGGGATGCTGCAGGCCCAGACCCAGCCAGACCAGCTGAGTGAGGATCCGCAGTCCCCAGAAGTATAGTCTTTCATCTCCTTCCTCAGCCCAGAGAAGCCAGC
The DNA here is from genome assembly GCF_900497805.2 of Vombatus ursinus. Classification (NCBI taxonomy): domain Eukaryota; kingdom Metazoa; phylum Chordata; class Mammalia; order Diprotodontia; family Vombatidae; genus Vombatus; species Vombatus ursinus. The sequence goes on from NW_020954546.1 coordinate 22,366,572, forward strand.
GTAGTGAGATGGGCACAGCCTAACTGGCCCCAGTCTTGTGTGGGTGAGTGGAGATGGTAGAGTGACAGGACCCGAGATGATGATATGTGTCGTCGTCTTTCTTTAGATTGTTTCTCAGAGGAATGTCGCTCTGTGATCCAGGAACAAGCTACAGCTCTGGGCTTGGCCATGTTCTCCCTGCTAGTGCGGCGCTGCACCTACTTGCTAAAGGAATCTGCTAAAGGTATGCAGATGAGGGGCCCCCTAACTGGTGGGATTTCTGGTTGCCCAAGCCCTTGCCCAGACAGGCCTCAGAGCCCTCCTTCCCTTTTGTCTTAGTATTTATTTCCTCCGTCTACCTTTTATTCTCACCCTGTCGTTTCCACCGTTTTTACCCCCTCTACAGATCCCCTTTCCTGTAAGCTATTGTCTCCTTTCTTTCTCAGCCTTTTAGGAATTAGGGTTTGGGCTTTACATATGGGATACGTAAGCAGGTAACATAGAATTCTTTGAATGCTGGAATATGTTCTCTTTTTGCCCACAATTGATATTGATTTCCATATGTTCATTTATTCACTTTAGGTATTGAAAGTAGCTCCCAGGCTCTCACTTTTTGTTCAGTACATTGTGAGTGCTCTAGGTGCCTTGGCCCAGGAGTCTTGCATTCATTGGGCAGGGCTACAGGTCCATTTGTCTCTGGGGACGGGGAGAATTCCATGCCCTTTTAAGTTGAACCTAGGCCAATGCTAGGCCTTCCTTACTGGTCTGCTACAGGCGCATTTAAAGGATGGCTGTAGATAAATTGTTTGTTAAGTAGTATCCCTCTAGGTCAGCTTTCCAGATGCCACCGGTTTCCACCTGGGCCTTCTTCAGTGCCAGAGGGGAGCATCTGTTTTGGGCCAGAAGCCAAGGTGGAAGCCTATGCCTGGCCACACTATCCTCGGCCACCAAGGAGACAGGGAGCGCTCTCAGGATCGGGGGCGGGGCGGGGGGCCTGGTGCACTGGTTCTCTCTCTGTCCTGCTTTTCAGAATCCTCTTAGGTGCTGGTGGTTTCCCATTGCCTGCAAGCCCAGCTGCCCTATGGACTTGGTCTCCCTCCGCTAAGAACTTGCTGCTGTCCCAGCACCCCAAGCCCCACCTGGGGCCACAGCAACATAGGCCAAGCTCTCACCCTTTGCCTCTGCAGCTCAGCCGTCCTCCTGTGAGGACGAGGAAGACCAGGACGATATCAAGGTGTCAGCCTTCCTCCCTGACCTGAAAGAACTGTTGCCCAGCGTGAAAGTGTGGTCAGACTGGATGCTTGGTTACCCGGACACCTGGAACCCTCCACCCACATCCCTTGATGTGCCCACACAGTGAGTACATCTGCGCCCTCCCCTCGCATTGCTGCCCCTTGCCCGATTTCCCTGCTCTCCCTGCTCCCTCGCCTTGGACTCGGGCTTGCCTTTCCCTTAATGTCCTCCTTGTTTCCCTGTGTTTTGGGTTGTGCTTCTGCCTCAGTACTGTCCCCACTCCGCCTATCTCACTAACCCTTCTGAGCTGGGCTCTCTCGTGGTGACATCCCTTGACTCTTTCTGGCCAGACTTCTGGAGCCCATTAGACAGAATGGATGCCTGGGTCCTGTCTGGGGTGGCTCGTATCATCTGCTGTCTCCTGTGTGGGCTGCACAAGGACTTCAGCTGCTGCTGAGGGACATTCTGCTGGGCTCTCTGGGGCTGGCCATTTTCTCACAGGCTTGTGAGGGACCTACATCAGGAGAATCCTCAGTAGACAGACCTGCCCAGCATTACTTGATCTGTCTGTATGGAATTCCTGGCCTGAAACTTCCCCCTGAATCTTGCCCTTCGTCCCCTTACTCCTCACTTGAGCTGTGCCCCCTCCTACAACAACAGGCTTCACTTTCCTCCAAGTTTCCCGTCTGTGTGGGTGGTGGCCACAGCAGTGAGCAGCTCTCAGCATCCCTCCTGAAAGTTCTCCGTCAGCTGCCAGAATGTGTTCCAGGCTCAGGCTCGGTGAGCCAGGGCTCAGTCTTGAGCTGGGCGGCTGGGACTGCAACAAAGGAGCTGACAGTTCTGGCTGGGGAGTAGCTAGTTTCCCAGCGGCACTCCCCAAAGGGTTAATGTTTTCTGTCTCAGACTTTTCAGGCCATTAATCTATAATGCGGACTAGGCAATTTGCTCAGTTTTGGAAAGAAAAGGACGAGGAAGGGCCAAGATCTCCAAGTGTCTGAAGCTGATGCTGAGCATGCGCTGTTCTCCTTCCCTCCCCTCTGGGGCCTGTAGCCTCTCCTGGGCTGCCAGGAGGTCAGGCCTATAAGTACTGTTCCCCCAGGCACAGTGCACACATCCCCATCCACATCCACCAGGGCCGAGGGCCATCAGGCCTGTTTCTGTCCTCTTTTACTGCCTGCCTCCCTCGTTCCCTCCCTCCAGTTGGCTTTTGTTTGGCTGAGGAAATGGAAAGCTCACACAGGAAATGCTGGGCCTCATTTGCTTGGGGTGCAGAGTCTGTTTTCTGTTTGGATGCTACAGTCCGTGGCCCACTGCCGGCTTGTGTGAGCTGCTGCCCATCTTTGGGCAATGGCTCAAACTGCAGCCAGGCACGTGGTTCTGGCCATAGCCATCCCCGGCCCTGCCGGCAGAACTGAAGCGGGGCGGGGCGCGGCTCCACTCTCTGGCTGAGTCTGCCCAGCCCTCTTGGGTCCTTCTCTTTCCCCCACTGGGAGAGCAGATCTGATCAGTCAGATGCTTGGACCCATGTTGCCCAAGAGACCAGCCCCTGTAACCCTGGGCATCCCATCTCTCTCCTGTGGGCAGACCAGGCTAGGGAGAGGTCACTGGGTTGTGGGAAACTCAAGTCTCTCTTTGCACTTAAAACATCTTTCTGCCTCTTCCCTGTTAGTAAGTCCAGCTGGCAGAGACTTGGGGGTGCCAGATCAGGGTGAAGGGGTAGCTCTGCTGTCCTGGCGCCTATGTAGAAGGCTGCTAAGCAGCCTCATCTGCCACGGGCCTAGAGGGTGCATGGAGTCAGTCTGAACCAGGCGTCAGTGTCCAACAGGATGGACCCAGGTCGGACAGTCCCGTCGGGCTTAGCTTATCTCCATCCTGAGTTATGGCCCACCCCTACCCAAACAAAGAGTGGGCAGCTCAAAAACAGTTCTGCTTCCCTATTTCAGGACTTCCGGGTATCAAGCCTTTTATCAAAAGGATGCTAAAGCTTTCACAGTTATCCCTTTTACCCAACAAACCTAGCTGCAGCATACCCTTTTCTCCTGAGTTGCAAGGAATTGCATCACCCAAACATCTCTTTAGGTAGCAAGACTTTTTCAACTATATTGGCATTCTTATAGGAATGGCAAATGGCTTTCTTTCATCATCTTTCTTTTACATGCTTTTATTATTTTCTTTGCAATCTTGTTGACCTGTCCTGTTGGGACACACCACCTTTCTCCCATCCCTGAGATGTCCTGAATTACGGCTTCTTGTCCTTCGTGACAGTGTAGTTCCTAACATATCCCTCAACAATGTACTTTGTCCTTCATTGGATCCCATTTTCTTTCTGTATTTAGGTCTCACTATGTCAACTTCAATAGGTGTCAAATGACTAAAACACCACCTCAATTTTTGCTTTTATTTTCCAGAGAAATTGCACATTTGATCCCCTTCACTTCTTTTTTTTTTTTTTTTTTTTTTTTTTTTTTTTTTTTTTTTTTTTTTTTGGTGAGGCAGTTGGGCTTAAGTGACTTGCCTAGAGTCACACAGCTAGTAAGTCTCTATCCACTGCGCCACCTGGCTGCCCCTTCCTTCGCTTCTTTAGAGTCCTTGGCCACTTCACATTCCATCAGGCCATGCCTGCTGGTCCTGGGTAGGACCTTACCAACTCTAATAACCCCTGGCTGGTTCGTGCCTTTTGGCGTACTGAGACACAAGTTGACATTTGGCTACTTTTTCCTGAGGCCACTTGGAGGTCAGTAGGCAGAACCTTAGGGGCTTTCTTAGCAGCCCCTGTTCAGATGACATACCTCCTCTCACTTCCCCTCCTGGAGATGCTGACTCCCCTATCGCTGAGTCTTTTTAGGAATTGTCGGCAGCAGGATGTTATAAAGACTTGGAGATTTGGGTCTGTTGGTAATTCTTTGTAGAGAATCATTGCAGCCTGTGAGAAGCTTTGTTCTTCAGGATGAAGGCCTTCACATATTTCAGAGCAGCAGCCCCACAGACTGGAGGGGTGCTCCACTTTGTGAAGTCAAAGCTTCTTCCTCTGCCCCTCCCTGCCGGGTCTTCTGGTAGGAAGAAAAGACTGGCACTCCCACTTTGCCAAGTGAGCAAATGGAAAGTTGTGAGGGGCAGCCCTGAGTAATGGCAGAGCAGAGTTAAAGGCTTCCAAGAGCTCAAGCAGGGGGACCCATTCCGTCCCAGAGTCTCAGAAGTTAGACCAGTGGGACAGCTCACCTCCCTCTGTGGCCTTGAGTGCGGCCAAATCCTCCTTTAGTCTTGATCTCTGCTTCTCAGTAAGTGAAAGAGTCAGGGGACTTTGAGAATGTCCAAACTCAGCCCAGCTGTGGCAGTTGGTTTATTGCTTTCAGCTGGTACTTGAACCCAGGTCCTGGTCTTGGAGTCTTTCCCAGGTTTAATCCCCAGAGCTTTCTCTGCAGCTGTATGACACTGCGCTGACCCCGAATGAGGATAGGAAAATAGAACCAGTGCCAAGCCAGAGTCTCTTTTTCATTTGGAGTCTGGCTGTCTGCCCATGACCAGGGTTACATAATGGGAAACATAGCTGGGGCTCTGGAGAGCCCGCGTTTCACCAGGCTGCCCAGACCTTCGCATTCTGATGCTATATATCTTCCTAATTGTAACTCAGATACATTTATCACTCTGTTGGATTCAAGTCCCCTTAAATTTAAAAAAAAAAAAATCAAAATTCCTGGCCTTGCTGCTTTTCCATGGCTTACAGATAAAGTTGCAGAGCATTCTGGGAGAAGGTATATGAGGAGGCCAGGAGCTAGGAGACTGTCATGCTGGGTCAGGATTGAGAGAACGTTGGGAGAAAGAGGATTTAGGGAGGGAGCCCCAGGTGCCAAGCTGATCGCCTTGGGGCACTGACTTCCTGGGACCAGTGGATGATGAGGAAGATAAGTCATGGAGGGCATGCCTGCTTACCAAGACAGCCGACTGAGATTGAGACCGGTTCACACACCCGTGTAAAAGTGCACACGGACATGTGTGTGCACACACATACGAGGGCAGCTCTTAGCTAAGGGATACCCATCCAGGACTCTAGGGCCTGAGAAGGCATTTGGGGGGTCATCAAGTGACCGCCCATCAGCACTTCCCTCAAGGAAGTCTTGGTGACTGTGGGAAGCCCCTTGGCTGCCCTGGCTCCCCACCCAGTCTCCTTGGCTCCACGTTGGGGCGTCAGAGCAGCCTGGCACCAGGGGGTTCCTCTTCCTCAGAATGCTAAGTAAGGAGACATGGGAGGAAACTCCTCCCCTCCCCATTCCCCCAGTTCTCCCCAAGAACTTCTTGTGAGGGGAGGGGGCATTGGCCTCTGTCTTCAGTCTGACCCCGCAGGGTATAGATGACTCCAGGGGAAGGACTCCCCAGCTCCAGGCTCAGGTTATTTGGGTCCAACAAGTGCTTAACCTCGAAGATGTGTCAGAATGCTTACAATCACTGAAAGCTGGGAGAGGTAAGAGCCATGAGAATAGCCTCTTGGGGGTAACCCTAGGCTCTGTTCCTGCCTTAGAGACACTGGGGTCCCAGGGGCACTGCTTTTTTTCCAAACGCTCAGCACTGATGGGTTTAACACACTAGAGGGATGTGACAGAGACTAAGGAGACCAGTGGCTCAAGGAGGCTGGAGTCCAGTGATTCTCTCACCTGTAGATTTCGACGCCCCAGGAAAGAGGGGGTCTGGTGCCTGTGAAATTCTGGAACCCATGATTGTTTTGAGTGGTTGACATCTCTGCTTGGGGTCAGGGCCGTGGAAGTTCCTCATACCCTGGCAAAAGCTGTACTTTTAGAGCAGTGCTGGTTGGCTGTTGACCATTTGGGGGGTTTGCCCCGTTGGGCAATGTTGGTTTTATGTTGGCAGTTTGACAGTGTCTTTATCAAGTTCAAAACTGATATGTTTTTATAAGTTGAAATAGACCACTAACTTCATACCATTAAAAAAAATATCACAAAGAAAAAAACTCTTGGCCCAGAAGGATGTTAGCCTATCAGCCCTCTCTTTAACTTAACTCAGGGAGTAGTGTTTCCTTTTCACATCATTGTGGCACCTGGGTGACATGCTTTCTCTACTGCTGAGGCCTTGAAAGAGAGATGCCAGGACAACTAAGTGCACGGAGCCCTCCTGACCACAGGCTCTTGGGGAACAGACCTGGGAGCTGGCAAGTTGTTTCCATGTGGAGGCACTTCTAATTCTTCTTCTAGATTGCACTTCATTCTGTCCTTGCTATACCTGCAGACCTCCTGGTGTTTCCTCTGCAGCCTGGGGCTTAGGTAGCCTTTTGGAGGGTTTCAAGTACAAGGATTTTAGTTTTTCCCATACCTAGGACCTTGTGCCTCTCCCCTCCATGACTTTAGCCTATGAGGGTTCCCCCCCACCCCAGGCTTCTCTCTGCCTGGGTCCTGTGCTGGCTCAGCCGTATTTCCAGCTCTCCTCACCCCAGGAACCAAAAGACCCAACTCGTTTCCCATCTGTATTACTTCTCTGATCTTCTATGGCTCTGAAACACAATGCAGGGCTTCTTCTCACTCAGCTCTTTCCGGGTTTGTTCTGCAGCTGTGGAGTTTGAATGTTAGTGTTTAAACAAGCTGGTATTACACAGGAAATGGCCACCTCCACAGGCCCCTGCAGGCTTGTAACATGGGGTCATTGTGCTTGATATTAATCACCAGTCAAAATGGTGGTGTGTGTGTGAGTGCTCAGTGCTACCTTGGGTTTACCAGAAAGATGGACAGAGCCCTGTGAGGGCAGAGATACCTTTGAGCGTTCCCTTCCCCCATGGAATGCCCTGTCCAAGGTGGGGCCTTGGTCAGATCCTGCCTGACCTCTCACCTACAAAACTGACAGAGCTTTCTCTGTTCAAGTCAAGAAGGTGATTGTTATTATCATAATAATAAGCCTCACACCTTGTTATTAAAAAGCATTTTGTACAGGGTAACTTAGGTTAGAAACGCCCCCTCCGAAATATAAAAGCCCCCCAGAGTCCAAGGTCTCTCAGTGCCTTTGACTAAAGCTGCTTTTCTGATTACTGTGTGCAGAACTAACCTCAGCCTGAAGGGTTAATCTGATCCCTGAGTCAATATCCCCCAAACAACAAGCCAAGAGTGTATGTTGGTCCATTTGTGTGAAATGTGTTTCCCCAATCACCTGGGCCGGGCTGGGCTGCATTGTATCGGCCGGCAGCTGCTCTGCACTCAAACTGACAGCTCCATTAAACCTTGGAATTCTGAGGCAATAAAAAGTAAATTAACTCTTATTTTTTTCCTGTCCTGGTGGAGTAAGTGAATGTGTGTCTGTGGGGAGGTGGTCAAGCCCTGGTTCTGCGCGTATGCTTGTAGCTTCCAGCCTTTGGCCTCCCCCTCCTGAGCTGGGGCCTGGTGCTCTGGCTCCAGGGAGGAGCCCACTGTCTTGCTATGTGGTGTGTGCCCCCCGGGTGGGCAGCTGGGCCACTCTGGGAATCATGGACTCAGAGTTAACAGTGATGTCAGAGGGCGTCCATTACATTTTCTATCTGAATAGGAACTCATCCCTAACAAGGGACTGGGAGGGGGGGGTGCCTGCTCTGGAACTCCTGACCTGCAAAGCATCCTGGGAATTCTGCTCTGACTCATGGGTGTCCGGGACTCCAGAAGGTGCCAGAGGAGGAGTCCATTATTTTTTGTGACAACCCCAGTGGTTGAGCGGAGATCTACCCCTTCAACTTATGCCCATCATCCCAGTTCTCCTTCCTGGTATCGGACGGCACGTCTGATGCTGCCTCCACCTGAAGACAGCCGTCCTGTTGCCCCTAAAGTCTTTTTCTTCTCTGTACCAAATGTCACAGTTCCCTTCTGATGGCTTGGTTTTGACCATTCCACGCTCCGGCTCTACCTCTTCTGAATGCCCTCAAGTTAGTCATCCTTTCTACAGTCTCGTGCCCAGAAGTGAAGTCTATTTCAGTGTGGTCTAGCCAGAACATGGGACTTGTTCTAGATGCAGTGATTCAGTCTACTTTCAGGTTCACTTTTTTTGGCTGCTGTGTGATTCACGTTGAGCTTGCTTATGGGCCCCTAAAACTTCCAGGGCTTTTTGACAAAAAATGTTGTCTAGCTATGCACCTTTCAGCTGGTAAAGGTCTGACCTTGATGTTCTGAGTCCACGCATGGTTGTTCACGTTTGTACCTTCTCAGATTCAATCCATCTTTTTAGTCTGTTGGTCTCTGTAGCCTTTTTGGATCTCAGTTCTGTCCTCTCTGTTGTCCAGCTTCATATCACCTGAAAATTTCATAAGCATGACATCTGTCTGTTCATCTAACTAAAAGTTAAACACAGCAAGGCCAAGGGCGGAACCCTGCAGCTCTCCACTAGAGACTTCCTTCCAGATCCATGTGCCCAGTCCAGTAACCCTTTAAAAAATAAGAGATCCTAAGGGGCAGCTACGTGGCACAGTGTATAGGGCACCGGCCCTGAAGTCAGGAGGACCTGAGTTCAAATCTGGCTTCAGACCAACCACTTGACAATTACTAGCTGTGTGACCCTGGGCAAGTCACTTACCCCCAGTTACCTAAAAAAAAAAAAAAAATAGAGAGAGGAACCAGGAACTGAATTTCCTGAAGCCATCTGGCTCTTAGATATCTCTTCTTTCCTTCCTAAGCACCCAACCCAATTCACCAATTGTTAATGGAGTGCCTGCTCTATGCAAGGCACAGTACTGATGTTCACAGACTGTCGGGAAGAATATGTTCTAGAATTTGGCCAGGAAGTGAAGTCAAGCATCCCAGCCTACAGTAAGACAAAGCTACCTTCATTCCCTTTAGAGAAATGGTCCCCAGGTGCCTCTCCCATTGTCTGTAACTTCATCTCTCTTGGGATTTGGACCCCTCTTAGCCATTCATGTAGGTTTCTTAGCCTTAAGACTGTTGGCCGAGAATATGGAAGAGGATGCAGAACTGAGTAGTTAGTTTGGTGGGAATTCTGTGCCTGCTGAGATAGCTGCCTATGGCTTACCCTGGCTACCCGAGTCATTTGGTAGCGAATGGCTTCTTTTTGTGTATCAGCTACCAGCCTGCAGCTGCAGTCCTCAGAGTGACTGAGAATCTCCTAGGATCTCCTTAGGGATTTCCCTTGGGACCAGAGCAAAGATAGAGGGACTGCTTGCAGACCCCTAAAGGGGTCCATTGGAACTGGACTTAGTTGACAAAATCAGGAGGACTTCTGGGAGAATGAGTGATTTCCCAGGTCCAGAAGTTGTCACCTAGAATTTTTCAGGTATTTTTGAGCCCTGGAGACTTAGGAGCCACTTTGGAAATGTTGTGCTAGTAGGGATAAGCTGAGACCTTTTCCCTTTTAACAGCAAAGAAACTACTTTACAAAGAGCTGATCCTCCCACCTCCAAAGTGTGGCCAATGAGAGGTGGGGTGGTAGTGCCTAGGCCCCAGGGTTGACCTTAACCTTGAATCTTCTTGTAGGTATCTCGTGTTTCTCTCCAAAGCGCTTCTCTCCCCATTTTCAGATTTACTTCCTGAAAGCTAACCAAGTGCTGTTGGGCTCTTCAACCCATGCAGATTGGTACCTGTGGCGCCAGTGAGAATCGAGTTAGGATCTGAGCTGGGGAATTGATTCAGTGAATATGATGGTATTCAGTCAGCACCTACCAGATGTTGGCATGTTGCTCTGGGGAGGCAGACAGCAATAGGACCGTAGAGGCAGAGAGGTGGGGGGAGTGGAGAAGCACCATGACAGCTGTGAAGTAGGCAGGTACAGAGTCATTTCTGGGGGCTCAGGAAAGGGCATCAAGGAGCAGGTAGGGCTTGGCCATTAGAGCTTCTGCCTAAAAGTTAGTGGGAAAGAGGGAATGAATCTAGACATGGAGCGTAGACGGCCTTAAATCATGGTGGAGCAGCAACAGGTGGCCCGCTTTGCCTGGACTGGAGAGGACAAAGAATACAGTGAAGACGCCTGAAACAGGAGCCTGGAACTAGTCATGAAGGACGTAGGCAGTCATCTTCTGTCCTGATGGGGAGAGGGGAGGGGCATGGTGAGCCCTGGACTCTTCGCGTGGCCTGTCGGGAGCTCTGTGGAGGGTGAATGCGAGAGGGGAGAGACCAGAGTGGGGGGGCCGCTCAGGCAGGTGCACTAGTGCTGGCGAGAGGCGCTGAAGGGCTCTGCTGGCATCGTGCTTGTCCGACAGAAGCCAAAGGAGAGCACCCAGTGAGAACCAAAGACTCAAGGAAGGCAGAAGTGGCCGTCACCGGCCTCTTCTGTTGGCTTCTGGCTAGAGGCCGTTAGTCTGTCAGCCCTTGGCTTGCCGTGTTCTCCTGGTGCTGGACTCTGAATTGTCCTCATCTCACAGTGACATTGGTGTGGAAGCTCTTCTCCACACCATCCTAGGAGTGAGCTTTAAGGTTTTGGCACTGGGTGGGCAGTAATGGGTGAAACTCAAGCATGGGCATGGGTCCCAGGCAGGGGCCAGTAATCCCTGGGAGGAGTCCGTTTTGGTTTATCTGAGCCCCGGGCAGGAGGACATCATAATGAGAACCAGATGGTACCACAGATTTCTGCATCTTGGGTCTAAGATGGTGGAGCTTAGAGCATGAGAGGGGAATGTGGGCCTCCCACCAGGCCAGCTCCCGGTGGCGATTCTCTGTTGCCTCCTTCTGGCTGGGGAGGCTTCATGCCCTACATCCATCTTCCAGTATGCCTGACTAATGCAGCCCTATCCTGTACACACCCAGCTGCAACCCCAAGGCCTGGAGTTCAACTAGAAGACTTTTCACCTTCTTTCTTCCCTTGTCTTTCCTGTTTGTTTATTTTCCAGATTGCTGCTCTGTGCCTGAACAGAGTCTTTTGACCAGGGCTTACCAGGGTTGTGTTTCTGGTCTTGGGCAGTGGGCTCAAGTGCTCGGCCGGGTACTGGGGAGGCAAGAGGAGGGGGTGGAGGAACCTTGTGCGTCCCTGAGTGGCTCCCATGGGCAGTGCTAACCTCTGAGGCAGCCCCGATCAGCCCTATCACATCCGGTGCTTGTCTCTGCAGCCAGGACCAGAGGATAAACTATCAGAGCTGTGGGCCAGAGCATCATTCCTCTTATTATTTTCTTCTCTGCAGATAGGGGTCGTGGAAAGTTCAGTTCCTTTTAACCCTCAAAGCTCTGTTTATTCTACAGCTGGTAGCCCAAACGCCGTGTTTCCCATTACATCACAAAGGAGCTCGGACAGATCTCTGCACAGAAACGTGTTGCAACTGTTTATTTTTTTCCATATTTAAACATTTCTGACAGCCCAACCCAGCTGAGCCAAAAGATGGAGCTTTGTGAATGAGTCTGGTTGTTGGTGTCTGCACAGAGAAACTTTAGCAAGCTGTTTGCCTCTCCCCTGTGTCTGTTCTCCCGTGTGTGTATTTGCCCATGCACGGTATAGAGGCCGATTACCTCTGCAGGACGTGTGTGTGGATCGGGGGCCATTGTGTGATTAATGGGGCCGTGTCCGGCCTGGCTCCCAGGACGCTCTTGAAAACAAGATGTTTCATTTCACTGCATTTTCCTCGTACAGTTATTCCAGTAAATAAACTAGCATTGGTCTTGTCCACCTGGAGCCACTCGGGATATTCCACACCCACCCCTCTTGATCCCCCCCACCCCTTCTCAGATCCTGCCCAGCGTGATGGAGGCTTGCAGCTTGTCCCTTCCGTGCCCTTTGTCTTGCCCTCTTCTGAGGGTTCAGAATTGTGATGCTGCTCAGGTTGAGGCCCCTACACTGAGCAGAGGCGGGGGGAGGGGTCTGAATACAACTACTTCCCCAGGGAAATTCCAGGTTGTAGCTTGTGCACGTCATTCTCCTCTGCTCCCTACCGTTCACCTCTTGGGCTGAGCTGTAAAATCTTTGAGGATAACATTTTCCTTCGGCAGAGTAGCATTCCAGGGACAGAGGGTCTGCTCTTCAGTGGCCTCTCTCAGCAGTCCTGGCTATCCTGAGGAGATCTGAATCTCTCACCTTGCCCGAGTCTGCTGCCAGCCTTAGTTTGGCTTTAAGAGTCACGTCTGGGGCGAGCAAGGCAGGCTGCTGCTACCTAGGCCGAGGACTCTAGCATAGGCTATTGTTGTTTGTCCTTCCTTCTGGAAGGGGCCTGTGACTTCAGGAAGGAGATGGAATGATTTGCAAGTGAATCAGATTTAAGTGAGGGAGAACTGTGCAGAGTCCCCAGCGTCATCAGGGTCCAGTGGCAAGATATAGATCAGGACAACTGGAGATGGGCCTGGAAGCAGAGGCCATAACAGCCCCCTCATCACTGTTGCCCTGGAGCTTGAACTGAGAACAGCCAGACAATTCACAGGATTCTTCTTCAGGCCCAGCTGGTGTCTGATCATAAGAATAATACTGAGGATGATAACGTTTAACATTTGCTATAAGGTTTTATAGCTTTCTAAGTGCTGGATACATTATCCCATTTAATCCTTAAAGACTCACTCTATTGAGTTATGTAGTTAGGTGGGCCAGCCGGTTTTTTATAATTATCCCCCAGGAAACTAAGGATCAGAGAGGTTTTGTGATTTGCTCAAGTGATAGGGACAGACCTAATGTTAGTTAAGGAAGGGAAGGAGAAAAGGAAGGACACGAGCATTTATGAGGCACCTACTATGCGCCAGGCACACTTTGCTAAGTGCTTTTTACAGATATCTCATTTGATCCTCACAAAAACCCTGGGAGGTGGGTGCTGTTATTATTTCCATTTTACAGTTGAAGAAACTGAGGCAAACAGCACTTCAGTGACTTGCCCACGGTCACGTAGGTAGAAAGTGTGTAAGACTTCAAGCTCACTGCTTTGTGCACTGTGGTGCCCTCTAGCCATTTCAAAGGAGTGGGATAGACAGTCTGACATCAATGTAAGTTTTTTGTTTTTGTTTTTGTTTTGTTTTGTTCTACTGAAAAGCATGTAAAAGATCTTGCTTTGGAAAAGAGATGAGGCCTAGACATCTTTCCTAGGGGTGATCTTGCTGGGCATTTCTATGGCTTGAAAAGAGGGAAGAGATTGCAGAAGTACAGGGGGTAGAGGATTCGTGTGACTCTTTACATCTATGCCTGAGTTGTCCATGTCTGTCGTGGGGGGTGGAGGGGAGAGTAAGGCAGGCGCCATGGTGACGTGTCCATGTGGCATGCACTTGGCTGGGCCAGACCTGGGGAATTGTGGGAGCTGCCTCAGGCACTGTGTGTCTCGAGTGTCTGAGTGAGCGTCCCAGGCGCACTGTCTGCAGAGGCGACAGGGCCTACATGAGACAGCTGATCTTCTAAATTCCTTTTCCTCTCTGGTGGGGATTTAAAAGGCCCCCTAACCAATTTTAGCTTTGAGCACATGGAAACACCCCCACATTGTAGCCACGGGCTCGGCTTGGGATCCTGGCTTGCCTTGCAAGGTTTCCTGGCAGATGCCCATGCTAATGGAGGTTTGCAGAAGTCCCCTCCCTAGTTGTGGGTGCGAAGAATGCTCCAGTGCATCCCACCTCAGAGCCGCTCATTCATCTTCCCCTCTTTTTCACAGGGTCGCCATGGATGTATGGGCGACACTAGCTGATTTCTGTAACATACTGACAGCAGTGAATCAGTCGGAGGTACCATTGTACAAGGACCCGGACGATGACCTCACCCTTCTTATCCTGGAAGAGGATCGGCTGCTCTCGGGCTTCGTCCCCCTGCTGGCTGCCCCCCAAGACCCCTGCTACGTGGAGAAAACCTCGGACAAGGTCAGCACGAGGCCAAACATCCCCCCACTCCCACCCCTCCCCTTAGCGTCCAGACTTTTTTTATTCTTGGGAAGTTTTCTGTGCAAACGGAACATGATTAAGTCATTGAGAAGGGTGTTAAGGGAAAATATCGACCTTTTAGCCGCTGACATCCAGCTCTGTGTCATGAAAAAAAACCCTCTCGACTTCCTTTGGTGTGTGTGTGTGCTCGCTGGCATGTTGTATATACGATCATTTCCTCACTTGTTTAAATAGTGCAGCTTGTGTTGGCAATGCTCTCACTCAGCTCCAAATGGTTTGCATCATGCTTAAAGCACCCTCCTCCCTCCGCCTCCTCCCTCCTCCCAGCCACAGAACTCGGCCCCAGGAAAGGAGCCAGGGCTTTCTTCCCTTCTCTAAAGAGGAGAGTGATAAATAGGTGACTAGAGAGAAGCAGACACCATGTGTTAACTTACAAAAGGCTTTCAGGAATATGAAGCATTCCCCACTGCCTGGTTTCTATTTTCCTTCCTTTAAGAATTACATTTTAACCTGAATTTTTTTCTTGTCTGTCTGTTTATAGAAAAACAAACCCCATTCCCTGTTGACACGGTGGGGACTGTGGGACTTGTGGCCTTGGTTCATCAGGGGAGTCCTTGGCCAGGTGGAGAGTGGGGCAGTGCTTCTAGCTTCCTGTTCCCCACATAAGTTAATAGTCTGGAGAGGAGGCATCCTGATTTCTTGCCCCCGGGAATAAAGAATTCGCCTCTGTGGGGGCTGGGTTTCCTATGTGAGTTACACGTTTTGCAAATTTGTCAGCAGTGTGTCCCCTGGGGGAGAGACCTTTTAGCAGGAGCCTGTAAGTGGCTTCTTAGGAGAATACTGTCTGTACTTCAGAAATTCCTGATGTGGTGAGGCAGAACTCTGGATGTGTTGTGGCTACAGGCAGGGCACATTAGGAAAATGTAGGGTGAAGGCAAGGGAATAAAAAAAAAATTATGAGACAAAAACCAAAATTCCAGACTCCAAAGCTGCATACAGGGGAGTCCTTAATTCAGTGTTCAATGATGAGAACCCCAAAGTAAAGAAACTTCGAGTTGAAGGATATTGGTGTAATGAAAAATGGGACATAGGAAGTTAATGGATAGCCATTTGGCCATCCCAGATCATGTTGAGTGTCAAGTTTAAAGCCCCAGATGTGAAGGTATTGGAGGGCCTCCATCCAGTTAAAGATGAGGCAAGCAAAATGCAGTCTACTGGTGGGAGACGGAGGTGAGAAAATATACCTTGTGCCTTACGAGAGAAGAAACCTAGGTGGGGGTTCCTCTTAAAGGGAATATAACCTGCTTTCTGCTTTCCTGAGCCAGCTTCTGTCACTGCTGGATCAGGGGATAGTGTGAAGGACTTTAGTGTGAAAAGAGTAAGGGTATTTGACTAGCTATGTATGTACAAAGTTTAGAGAGGAGGTTGAATCAGAATAAAAATAGCATAATCACTGCCTGGGTCAGTGAAAACCTGCATTGCTCTTCCTTGATCAGGAAGTGACCTTAACTGTGGAAGAAGATGCTTTTGAGGCATGTGGTTATTGTGTTTCTGAGCTGGGAGTTGGAGAAACTCTGACCAACTACAGCCTTCCCCTTCACACAAACTGAACATATGTCTCTTCAACAGCCTTCCCAGCTTCAGTGCCAGCCGAGGGTCATAGCTGAGGTCCGTGCCCATAGCCTTAGTTCTTAATACCTCTGGAATTCAAAAGTTACACAGAAGGAAGGTATAGCAAAAGACCAAGAAAGTGCATATAACCCCCCCCCTTTGAGGGCCAAAATGGCAGAACAAAAAAACACCTGAGACAGAATGGGGGGGTGGGGGTGGGAGGGTACCTTTGTTTCAGCACATACATACATACATACATACATACATACATACATACATATTTTTAAAAAACAAAGAGTGTGCACACACACACACACATACACATACAGATACACATGAGAGAACCTAAAGATGGACACCCTGAAGCAAATCTGTGAGAAGCAGGGCAGAAAAAAGGATTTCCATAGAACCAACTAACACCTTAATCATAGGATCACAGCTTTAGAGCTGGAGGAGAACCCTTCATCTTACAAATGAGGAAGCTGAGACCCAGAGAGATTAAATGACTTGCCCAAGGTCACACAGGTAGGAAGCATTGGAGGCAGGATTTGAACTCAAGGCCCACTTCCCATAATCCCCCACCTCTGAAAAGAGAGTAGGGGCAAGTGTCATTTCTCTACTCTTCTCTAGGGCCAAACTTGGTCATTAAAATTATACTGTTCAGTTTTGTTTTATTCTTTCCATATACATTACTGTCGTGTGTGTGTGTGTGTACACACACACCCCCACCCCTATGTACATGTAAAGATAGATAGTTTTCCTGGTTCTGCTTGCTTTGCTTTGTATCAATTCATAGAAGCATTCTAGTGCTTTTCTGACTTGTTCATATTCATCATTTTTCAGTGGCGTGGTAATGTTTCATTACCTTCATGTACCACATTGTTTAGTCCTTCCTCAATCAGTGAGCAGCAACTTTGCTTCCAGTTCTGTTGTTAACCAAGAGTTTCCTTTACTTTCTTCTTTTTAATTATGTTTTATTTTTTCAATCCTCAGAAAGCCACCTTTTTACCAAACTCTTGCCCTAATTCAGAATGAAAGAAAACCAGAACTGTTACAAACATGTATAATCAATCAAAACAAATTTCCATGTTTCCCTTATCCAAAAAAAAAAAAATGTGTCTAGTTCTGCACTCGTAATCCTTCACCTCCCTGTTAAGAGGTGGGCAGCATGTTTCATCATGGGTCCTCTGGAATTGTGGTTGGTCATTGTGCTGATACGAGCTCCGGGTTCTTTCACAGTTGTTTCTTTTTACCATATTCTTGTCATTGTATAAATTTTTCTGCACTTCACTTTGCATCAGTTCACAGGAGTCTTCCAAGATCTTTCTGAAACCATCCCCTTCATCATTTCTTACAGCACATTAGAATTCCATGACATTCATATGCCATAACTTGTCTAGCCAATCTTCTTTCCCACCTCAAAAAAAAGTTATAAATATTTTTATACACCCATAGTTAAAGTTTGTTTTGCTTAGAACCGATCCCTCTATTAGTTTGCCCTCCTTCTTATCACCTTTCTCTCATCTTCCCTTTCCCTCCTATTTCCCTAATGAGTACAATGTATTTCGTACCCAGATATCTCTGTGTGTGTGTCTGTGTGTGTGAGAGACAGAGACAGACAGATAGAGAGACAGAAAAAGTATCCTTCCATCCTCTGACCCTTTCAGATGAGAGTGAGGATCAAGTGTCAGCCATTCCCCACTTCCTTGTTTGTATAAATGTCAACTCAGCCTGATTATAAGGCAATTTTCCCTAAGCTTCCTTTCCCTGCCCTCCTGGTATATTTCTTTTCCCTTCTCTTTCTATTCTTTTCTTAAGATCATCACTGTGACCCGTGGTGGTGATAGAGTTGTGTGAGAATACATGTATCATCTCCCTACATAAGAATGTAAACAGTTTATCCTTGTTTAGTCCTTTATGATTGCTCAATCATGTTTACCTTTTTATGTTTCTCTTGACTTCTGTGTTTGAACTTCAAAGTTTCTATGCAGCTCTGGTCTTTTCATCAGGAATGTTTGGAAGTTCTCTCTTTTTTA
This sequence comes from Vombatus ursinus, assembly GCF_900497805.2. Classification (NCBI taxonomy): domain Eukaryota; kingdom Metazoa; phylum Chordata; class Mammalia; order Diprotodontia; family Vombatidae; genus Vombatus; species Vombatus ursinus. Next base: position 22,384,165 of record NW_020954546.1, read on the forward strand.
TCCATTCTATTTCATTCCATTTTTTTTTCCGCTGTAGGATTATACTCAGTTTTGCCGGGTAAGTTATTCTTGGCTGTTAGCCCATATTCCTTGCCTTCTGGAATATCGTATTCCAAACTCTCCACTCCTTTATAGTGGTAGCAGCTAAACCATGTGTGATCCTGAGTCTGGCTCCTTAGTGCTTAAATTCTTTCTTTCAGGCTGCTTGCAGAATTTTTTCTTTGACCTAAAAGTTCTGGATTTGGGGCTATAAATTTCCTGGGAATTTTCATTTCAGAGTTTCTTTCAGGAGGTGACTGGTGGATTCTATTTCTATTTTGCCCTCTTGTCTAAGAGGTCTGGACAGATTTTTTGAAATAGATTATCTAAGCTCTTTTTTTTCATCATAGGGTTCAGGTAGTCTGATGATTGTTAAAATTTTTTCTCCTTTATTTTTGCCATAAGATACCACACATTTCTTCTATTTTTTCAGTCTTTTGAATTTGTTTTAATATTTCTTATTGTCTCATGAAGTCAATGACTTTGGTCCATTCTAATTTTCAGAGAATTTGTTGCTTGGACGAGGTTTTGTACCTCTTGCACCAAGCTTTTAATTCAGTTGCCAATTCTTTCTTCCATAGCTCTCATTTTTTTCCAATTTTTTTCCTGTAGCACTCTCGTTTAATTTATAAAGACATTTAAAACTTCTTTTTTACCCTCTTGTTTTAGCTCTTCTAGGAATTCTACTTGAGTTTGTGCCCAAGCTGTGTTTTTCTTTGAGGCTCTGCCTGTAGATGTTTTGTAGACCTTGTCTTCTCCTGGGTTTGTGTCTTGAGCGTCCTCATCACCATGTTAACTTTTTATGGTGGAATTCTTTTTTTTTGCTTGCCCATCCTTCTTCCTGACTCTGGACTTAATGTTAGGACTGAGCTCCGTGCACTTCTGGAAGGAAGGCCTGGGCTGGTCTTATTGCTGCTTTCTTGGGATATTGAGTTCTGTGTTATTCTAGGCCATGAGGGACAGCCCAAGCTGGGAACGTGTAAACTTTCAGTGCTCCTGGTCCAGAGCAGAGTCCAATTACTGCACCCCTGGTCTGAATTCTGCAAGTTCCTGACCTCGATTTGGGTCTGATCAGTGTTAGGTACTGCTGGACTCATCACTTTCAACTAACTGGAAAGCTGTGCTGATTCAGAGTGACAGAACCATAGGCTCCTTTTTGGCCTGGGAATCCTGCCCCAGTTATTCCTCTAAATGCTCCAGATGGGGCCAGAAGCTTGAACTATGACCCTGGTCCACTCCTGGTTCCAAACCACACCACTGCTGCTTTTTCCCAAACTTATTCCTCTCTTGGTATATTGCCTGGAGTCTTCTCCTGCTCCTTACCCCAGATCTCCTCCTCAGCGTGTCCTGAATCTGGGACCTGGAACCAAATCATGAGCAATGCAGGTGCCACTTGGTCCATGTTCCTCTTGTGGGTCTGGGACCATCTCCTGCCCCGGTGTACAGCCTGTCCTACCCTATGGTGCTGTTCCTTGTGCTCCTGGCCAGACCTTATCTCCATGGCCCACAGACCTCTCTCCCGCTGCTAACCTGGGGCTGGAAAAACACCTTACTGGGATTTTGCCTTAAATTCCTCTGTCAGGATTTGACCTGGTGCATTTTCCAGATCTGTTTGGAGGCATTTGAGGGGGAGAACTAGACTTTACTGCTGCCTGCTGCTGGGCTGTCCTGCCTCCACCTCCTCCGGGTCCTTTTTTACCACAAAACGTACTGCTATGGATATCTGGTTGTATATAGGCCTTTCCACCTTCGACCTTGGAGTATGGGCTTGGCAGTAGGATTTCTGATTTAAAGGGTATGGGCATTTTCGTTACTTTGTAAGCATCATTCCAAATTACTTGTTAGAACTGATAGACCAATTCATAGTTTTCCCACATCGTATATTGTTGTGCCTGTCTTTTTGAAACCCCTAAGACATTAAATGCTCCCAACTTTTGTCATCTTTGCAGTTTGCTTTACATGAGGTGAAAACTCAAAGAGTTGGTTTGAATATGTTTATCTTATTATAGAGATTTAAACCATATTTCATCAAATTGCCCAGAGTTTCCTCTTCTGCCTTTGAGAACTCTTTGTTCATATCCTTTGATTGTTATCCATTGGGGAAGAGATCTTGGTCTTATGTCTTTATGTTGATTTGCTGTATATCTCGGCTTCCAGGCCCTTCTCACAGATACTTGATGTAGAAGCTTTCCTGTTTCATATCACTGAAGTGATTCATTTGATCTTCTTTGATCACCTGAATGGATATTTTTTGGTTGTTGTGGTGGTCCTTTGGGTGCCATTTTGCTGGCCTTTCCTAGGCTTAAGGAACTGGAGCATCCTGGGATGAGAGGAACCAATCGACACACTCCTGATAGTCCTAGAAAAAGGGTAGTGAGATGGGGCTCTCCAATCACCTTGACTCCCTGACTTTAAATGTTGGTATGAGCATCTTTTTACCAAGAAAATTGGCATATGCATTTAAGTCTTCAGCAAATTTTGCTCTTTGAATTTGGAACTTAAGAAGAGATGCAAAGAAGGAGAAGGGTCCAGATCTTCCTAGGTTCTAGCATGCAGTGATGGGAAATGAGAAATGGGAAATACCCTGGTCAGTGCTATCCAATCTTTCTCCACAGATGCCCAGGATTAGGCACTTGGATGACTTACTTTTCTTCTAACCTTATTATATTCATTCATACAATAAATACCTAGAGAAGGAACATTTACTGTATTCAGAGCACTATGAGAGTAACAAAGATTTAGGAAACATGATCCCTGCCCTCAAAGAACATGCTAGGGAGACAAGCAAGAAACCCATGGAAAGCTAAACAGCATGAGACAGTGTATGATTATGTCTCCAAATAGGAGACATTCAGAATAAGCAGAGATCTCTCTGAGTTAAGAGTAGACAAAGACCTCATGGGTGTGGGCTGGGCCTCATTGGATGGATAAGTTTTGGACAGGCAAAGAGAAATGGCATCCCATGTTTAGGCTGCAACATGAACAAAGGTGCGGAGGTGGGTAATCCACAAGATGTGTTTGTGGGACCAGCCTGGGGAGAGCAAAGGGTGAATGTTAGGGTGAATGAAAGACAATGTTGGAAAGGTAATTTTAGGGCCATACTTTAAAGAGCCTTGAAGGCCAATCTTGAGGAACTTTTATTTTTGGGCAGTGGGTGTCAATAAGGGTTTTGAGCAGGAAGTGATGGAGTAATCAGCATCTTTAGTGAGAAGAATACTAGCCAGCAGTCAGGAGGCTGGGCTGGGTTCAAGCCGTAACCCTGTTGCTCAGTGACACCCTTCATGATTTTAAATCAGTCACTTCCCTTTTAGGGACCCTGATTTCTCATCTGTAAGAGGAAGGGATTGAACGACATGATCTCTGAAGGCCTGTGCACCTCGAGCATTCTGTGATTTGTCGTTCTTGAATGAAGGCAGCATTTGATAAAAGTGAATTTGACAGTGAAATGCAGAATGACTAAAAGACAAGAGGTTATTGCCCTTCTCGTAGAATAAGGGGAGAAGAGACTATGGTACGATGTTTGAGAAATGGAGGAGAGAATAAGACTTGTTACTTGTTCCAGTGATTTCTGTCAGTGTCAAATTCACATAATTCTGGGATGATTTTTGAACATTGTTTTATCATTACTTACTCGCCAATTTCTGGAATTCAGTGTGTTGGAGATCTGGAGTAACTTGGAGTTTGACTGCAGACCAGCATAGACACCTGTAAATATCCTCACTTAAGATGAGCAAGAAACAAGGGGATAAAGACCCAGGCCCTAACAGCACAAGTGCCACTGTAGCACCAAGTACTCAGGCTCAGCTGGCAGCCCAAACCATTCTTATTCCTACTCTGTGTCTTGCTCACCACCACGTATAGACTGCTTTGGTCCATGATGTACCAGCCCTATGCACCTTACCTGTCTCCCATAAATAGTATGGTGGAAGAACAAATATATTCAGTGGATGATACATTCTACTTCAGCCCCTGCATGAATAAGGTGTGTGCCTGCCCTCTCTTCTTCTTCTTCTTCTTCTTCTTTTTTTTTTTTTGAAGAGTGGCATTGTGTAATATGTTTGGTTTTTTTTAATTAATTTATTTTGATTTATCAACAATCACTTCCATAAGCTTTTGAGGTTTTTTCTCCACCTCCCTCCCCAAGATGACACGCAATCTGATATAGGCTATACATATACATTCCTATTAAACATATTTTCACATTAGTGATGTAAGTAAGAATTAGAACCAATAGGAGGAACCACCAGAAAGAAGAAACAAAATACAATAGAAGAAAAAAAAATAGCAAATAGTATGCTTTGATCAGCATTCAAACTCCATAGTTCCTTCTTTGGATGTGGATAGCATTTTCCATCATGAGGCCTTTGGAGATGTCTTAGATCCTTGTATTGCTGAGAAGGGTTAAGTCTATCAATATCAGTCATCAAGCAACGTGGCTGTTACTGTGTACAATGTTCTCCTAATTCTGCTCACTTCACTCAGCATCAGACCATACAAGTCTTTCCAGGTTTTTCTGAAGTCTACCTGTTCATTATTTCTTATACCATAATGGTATTCTATTACATTCATATACCACAACTTGTTCAGCCATTCCCCAATTGATGGGCATCCTCTAAATATCCAATTCTTTGCCACCACAAAAAGAGCTGCTATAAATATTTTTGTACATGTGGGTCCTTTTGCCATTTGTATGATATCTTTAGGATACAGCCCTGGAAGTGCTATTGCTAGGTCAAAGGGTATGCACATTTTTATAACCCTTTGGGCATAGTTCCAAATTGCTGTCCATCTAAGACATCTCCAAAGGCCTTGTGATGGAAAATGCTATTGACAAAGGAGAAAGAAGTATGGAATTTGAACGCAGATCGAAGCATACTATTTGCAATTTTTTTTTCTTCTGTTTCGTTTTGTTTCCTCTTTCTGGTGGTTCCTCCTATTGGTTCTAATTCTTACTTACAACATCACTAATGTGAAAATATGTTTAATAGGAATGTATATATACAGCCTATATCAGATTGCATGCCATCTAGGGGAGGGAAGTGGGGAGGGAGGTGGAGAAAAATTTAAAACTTATGGAAGTGATTGTTGATAATTCAAAATAAATTAATAAAAAAAATTGCTCTCCAAAATGGTTGGATCATTTCAGAACTCCACCAGCAATGCATTAGTGTTCCAATTTTTCCACATCTTCTCCAACATTTATCAGTTTCCTGTTTTGTCATGTTGGCCGATCTGATAGGTGTGATGTGGTACCTCAGAGTTGTTTGGATTTAAGGCCTCACTTATTGACAAAAACTTCTGGAAAAGCTGGAAAACATTCTGGCAGAAATTAGGGTTAGAACAACATCACACACTATACCAGATAAGTTCCAAATGAATGAATGGCTTAGATACATGGACAAATAAAAGGAGGATGGTTATGGATATGGAAAAGTTCATGACCAAAAAAGGGATAGACAGGATTATAGAAGGTAAAATAGACAATTTTGGTTACATAAAATTGAAAAACTTTTGCACAACAAAATTAGTTACAATTAGACTCCAATGTACTGATAAGGAAGTATACTTTCTACCTCCTGACAGAAGAGTGATGGACTCAGGGGAAGAATTAGATATCTATTTTTTGACACGGCAAATATCTGCATTTGTTTTGTTTGGGTAATCTTAATTTTTACAAGAATTGTATTTCTTTATTGGAGTCAGAGAAGAGGAGAATTTGTGAGGAAAGATGGGAACTTGTGATAAGAAAGAAGGGAAAGGAAAGGAAAAAGGAAAGGAAGTCGTTGAAACTTTGTTTAAAATATACACGAGACCTGAAGGAAGTTTAAAAGGAAAAACAAACCATCAGGAAAGCTTTGAAAGTAACATATTGAATTTACTTTTTTAAAAAGCAAGCTATATGTGATAGAGATTTAAATTTTTACATGGAATCATTTTTTTCTGTTCTAAAAATGTGGAAATGTTCTTTTTAATGTTCATTAAATTAAGAATAAAGCTCCTAATTAAAGAGGAAATGGCATAATTGAGGGGGGAAGTCATTGTAGCAAGTTTTACTGATAAAAAGTCTGACATTCAATATATTTAAGGAACTGATTCAGAGATATGTGAATGAAAACCCATCCCCCATTGATAAATGGGCAAAAGATATTGAAGTTCTCAAGAGAAGAAATCCAAGCTATCAATAGTCATATGAAAAATGTTCCAAATCACTAATAATTAGAGTAACACAAACTAAAGAAACCCTGAAATTATACCTTTTGCCCATCAGATTGCCTAATATGACAAAAAAGAAAAATGACAATTGTTGGAGGGGATGAGGTAAAACAGGCACACTAAATACAGTGTTGGTGGAGTTGCAAATTGGCCTAGCCATTATGAAAAGCATTTTGGAGTTTTACTCAGAAGCAAAATTATGCATATCCTTTGATCTATCAGTTCCACTACTAGGCCCAGACCCCCGAAAAATTAAAGATAGAGGTAAAGGTTCCACATAAACAAAAATATGGCAGCTCTTTTTGTAATGGCAAATAACTGGAAATTAAGATGGTCATCAGTTGGGGAATGGATGAACAAATTCTGGTATGTGTCTGTAATGGAATAGTAGTCCACCTTGAAAAATGATGAAAAGTGTTGTGTTAGCAAACCTGTAGGACTTGAATGAACTGATACAGAATGAAATGAGCAGAACTTTGAGAAAAACTTATACATTACCAACATCATGAAGAAAAACTATTTAAGAATTCTCATCAATACAATAACCAGCCACCATTCTGGAGGACCAGTGGCAGAACACCTGCTTCCTCCTTCCCTCAAGGTGCCCAAGGAGGCATACTTTCAGCTGTGGCCTTGGTGGAATTTTGCTTACCTGGGCATATTGGATACAAATGCTTTCTTTTCAGGTGAGAGAAGAAGGAAGGGATTGATAGGGTTACCACAATGGGGGTTGGGGTCAGACATGTTCAAAATGCGCAGAAGCAAACAGAGGAAAGTCAGTCGTAAAGAGACAAGCAGGATAGCTTTGGAAAAAAAAAAACCAGCATGTTACATTTGTTGTATACTCAGAGAAACAATTTCTAGGTGGTACACATTTGCAGCTGCATATGTTATCAGTCCTTTTTTGTTCTGTTTTGTATGTGGACATGCTCATCTTATTTATTGTTTAAGTTAAGAATCTTTAATTTTAAAAAATGAGAAAGGATGGGAGAGCAAAACCGGAAATGAGAGATTATGCATGAGAGAGACATGTCTAGATTTAATCATCTGCTCCCCCTTTCTCTGAGTTATTTAATACTGTTCTCTAGATCCCAGAATATTCTGGGTACAAAGACTGCTGAATGCTTCATCTGAGAGCTCTCCACTACCTTTTCTGCAGCAATATCTTACAGTTTCTAGGGCATACTCTTTTGTGAAGTTTAATGAGAACTTGGGTACCTCATCTCAGTGTACCCAGAATGAAGATGGTCATGGCAAAATTAGCTCTGAGGTAAAACGATGAAGATTGCTTGCCCTGGACTTAAGGGGGTATCTTTTGGGATGAGGTCCTTTGAGGAAAAGGAGGTCCTTGGGTGAAAATGCGAACCTCGGAAGGATCACATGTAATGTAACTCTAATCCCACCCCTGATCACCATGCTTCCTGTTCCTTTCACATGTGCATGTGATGCTTATTTTAACCCTACTTCATCCAGTTATAAGAAAGGTGGGAGGGGTCACAGAGTCTGATCTGCTCCGGGGCATGATCCCTTCTTCAACAGAGCCCCACAGGATGGTCCCAAATTATGGGGCCTTCAGATTTGTCCCCAAAATGCAACATTTGGAATGAAAATTGTGTGGGCCTGATGTAGCGTAAAGGTGAATTGTCATGGAGAGTTTGTGTGACGTCCTCTGTCATTACAATTGGTATATGAGAATATAGACATTGATCTGCCTAGGAATCACTTTTTGTTTGTTTGTTTGTTTGTTTGTTTGTTTTAGGCAGTTGGGGTTAAGTGACTTGCCCAGGGTCACACAGCTAGTAAGTATCTTGGTCTCAGGTTGGATTTGAACTCTGGTCCTCCTGACTTCAGGGCCGGTGCTCTATGTACTGCACCACCTAGCTGCCCCACTAGGAATCACTTTCTCTGTACTACTAACTCAAGGGTGCCCAGACATAGTCATTCAAACTTCACTAATAGCAAATGCTGACCAGGCAGAAGATCCTGGTGAGTGTTTTGGTGTTTTTCCCCCCAAACACATGCAAAACAACCTCTTAATTCCAGAGTGGTAACACAGTGAAAAACGTGGTTTGCATATGTGCAGCAGAAAACTTTGCTACAGGCTGATGTTGTGCAATGAGTGGAGGTTGAGCAACTCAGTGCCTCAGCCTGAGACTTCCATCTTGGGCTCGTTGGGGTACTCGGCGGTTGCACAATGAGGGAGCTCCAGAGCAGCCGGCATAGGGACTTTCCTTTTTCTTTCAGGAGCGTCTCTGTAGAGCTCACTTTTCTTCTTGACTATACTCCTCTCCTTTCTCTTTCTTTCTTCCTTTTGCATTTTTGCTCTCAAATGGAGAAAGACAGCGTCCAGACCTAGTCATTCATGGCCTGGCAGCTCTCTAAGGGGCAGGTTCCTCTCCTAAGCCCATCAGTGGGGGGGGGGAGGGGATTTAGGGGGTTTTTCATCCAGTGCGTTGTTTCATTCTGTTCTGTTGTTGCAGAGAAACTGCACCCAAGTGTGTAGACTGACCAGTCTGCATTCTCTTAGCCCTGGGTCCTAATTGGCAAACTTATTAATGTGTGGGTTTTGTTTCTCTGCGTTTGGGGTTTTTTTTTAAAGTTTTCTTATGTTTTTATATTTAATGGTAACTAAGATGGCTATGGGGATCAGTTGTTGTCACAGCCTAAAAAGCTGTGAAAAACTGCTGGCTGTGAGCATAGACAGCAGACTGATCCACACCACGCAGGAGCTGACATTCTTTTCTCTCCAAGAAAGTCAGATTCCCTTGAATCAACTCTCTTCTGCTCAGAAAGTCAGTTCAGTGCTAAGTGGGCTTCTGATTCTTTTGTCCCACCAGCATCTGTCCATCTCCTTCCTTGCACTGCCCCTAGTTGGGTCTGGGCACCAGAGAAGCAAAAGTTAAGTGTATGGATTTCATGGCTCTATGTGTGAGTGTTTGTGGGGCAGGGAAGCTTCTAATGGAAAACATTTGTGTCTTTCTGAAAACAGAGCGAGGCCTGGTTATAGTCTGTCTGCTCTGTCTGTCAGTCTGTTCCCCACCAGCACTAGTCATTGTTCTCCTGGGAGTCTCAGGCGTATTGTGGTTTCTTCTGCTCTTGCCAGAGTTTTTGTGTCACGGGTGGCCCCATGCTCAGTATGGAGTCAAGTTGTAAGGGTGGTGACTAGTAGCTATGAAGGTTCCCAAGTCAACAGAATGGCTTTTGAGACTCGGAGCAGAGAGGAAGGAGGGAGAAGGGTTTCTAGGATAGCCTTTGGGAGCGACGTGTTTCGACACATAAGGACGCTAAAGTCTCTTATTTTCTTGCTAACGCAGCAACACCCAGGAGCTCCTGGGCTAGAGCGCCAGGCCTAGGCTAGAAACAAAGACTTAGTGCTTTATTCAGCTTGTCGTTTCATTTCTCACTGTTCTGGGAGAGTTCTCCCTGGGTTCCCTGGCTCGTAGCTGACGGGCTCATGTCTGTCGGCTCCTGCTTGTTGGGGGTATTGGGGCTCAAGGCAGTGTCACGTCATCCCTGAGGCTCCTCGAACTTGTGCCTCTTTCCCTTCAACCCTCTGAAATTCACATTTGTTCATCTTTTTTAGAAACAACCAACAGCCAAAGTCAAGGTAATAGCTGAGAGTTCTCTGGGTCCCTGAGAAGGCACTGCACCAATGTGGTTTTCACATTTTCAGGTTTTTGGCTGGTGAATAAGATGGAGGAGAAGCACTCCTTCCCCTGATAACCATCCATTCAGATGCAGGGTCAGGATCGCGTGGATTGAAACCAGACGGTGGATGATTAATACTTTTGCTTATAGGGCTGGACACCACAGCTTCCTCCATTTAAATGAAAAGACCCTTTCTCTGTATACGTATGTGTGCATGCATCTGTCCCCTTAGAAGGTGCAGGCTTTCATAGGGGTGCTTTGGTGCTAGTTGTTTTTTCTTTTCATTTTTTAAACCCTTTGGGAACTTCCTCTTAAGAAGGCATTGGTGTGCCCCAATGATATTTCCAGGAGGACCTTGCTGTGGAGTTGAGATGTAGGAGAGGGAATTTGTTCATTCTGTTAAGCTGGCTGCTAGCACAGTACCTGACACATAGTAAGCACTTCATAAATGTTCTAGCTCTAACATGTATGCTGGGGTCACCTCTCCTCGGCCTGCCCCTAGGCCATCCCCTGGACCAATTCCCTGGTCTGGACCGTGGACCTCAGGGAGCACAGGAGAACTTCACTTGGCCTAATTGCAAAAAGTGTCACTTTTTCTTTCAAAGAGTGAGGTTTTTTGAAGGTTACTGAATTATCATTGTAAGGAGCAATGCTTAAAAGTGCCCATTCTTAGGATGAGTTCAAGAGCTTGGTCTGTATGCCTTGTGCTGGGGCCAGATGCTGCTCTGATCCGACCTTTCTGAGAGGCCTTTCCCATCCCCCAGCTTCCACAGCTTCCCATCTCTTCTGTGCCTCTTGCCTGGACCTCGTTACTTACTTTTGGAATGTGGGCTCCTTGAGGGCAGGGACCATGGGTTTTTGCCATCCTTTGTATCTCCAGTGCTTAGCATAGTCCTGGTGTATAGTGAGTGTTAAAGAAATGTTTCTTGACCAGACTCATGACCTACCCTGGCTTTCACACACAGTTTATCAAAGTGGCCAATCTTGGCCTTCACCTTCACTTCAGCAATAGTCTATATTTCTATGACAAAGTTTCCTTTTTCCTCAGCTCAGACCTGAGTCTCAGTTTGATCTCTCAGATGGCAGGTGAAAGCCAGGACAGGTCTGGGCTCTGTTCTTGGCCCGGCTTCACTGAAGCAGTGTTACCTGTGACTGCTCTGAGCTCCTTTCTCACTGATGCCCGAGCTCTCCCTCCAGGACTACCAAACTGCAGACACTAACTCCTAAACAACATAGCCTTTTAGAACAAGGAGCAGCGTGTAGAAATGTTGAAAACTGGTGGGGTTGGGCAGTCTTAGTGGACCCTAGGCAGGAAGTTTTTTAGCTGAGTCAGCAGAAAGATGGGGGTTCAATCCAGTCAAAGCTGTTCATCTTTTTTTCTCTTCTTTTTTTAAAAATTCTTTTTTGGGAGGTAAATGGAAGAAGAAACGGTGCATGTAGGCCTCTTTGAACTGTTTTCCCTCCTCTTTCCCTTAGCAATCTACTATATGTATTCTGCTCCCCCTTTTGTGAGCATTCTGACTTTTGCCCTCCCCAAGAACTCCCAGAGCCTGGTTCTCCAGTGGGATGCCCAGGGAGACCAAAAAGGCTTCCCACCTCAACTTTAATCCACATACAAGAAGGTTTTGAAAAGTAACCAATCCAAACCCCCAAAGTAGTAGAGGCCAAGAAGTTACCGTCTTTGAAGAGTTCTTTTCATCTCTGGCTGGATTTCTCTCCAAACAAGCATTGGCAGAGCCCAGCAAGAACCCTGTCACCCGGGGCCCCTGGCATGAGAAGCAGCTTGGCAGCCAGAGGCCCTACCTCCCCCTCCCCCCCACCCCCGGCAATGGAATTCAAAATGTTTGGCTCTCAGGACATGAATTAAAATGTGCGTGTAATATTTATTTATTAAATGGCCCTTTTTGTGTTGTGTGCAATTCCTTCCTCAAGGTGGCCTGGTTAAGGCATGGAGAAGAAAATGCATCCTGCCCCATTGGGAAATTGATTAAAAAAAAGGTAATATGTGGAGCCTTGTCATTTTTGAACTGCTGAACCTGTTTGAAATTTATTTTTCTTGAGTTCCTCGTGCATTGCTTATCTAGACACAGCAAAGTTTCTCTGGCATACTATGGGTGATAGGCATCACTGGCACTATTTGCTTATGATAGAAGGAAGGACCACTTGGGGTCTGGAGATCTCTCCATCTCGGCTTGTGCAGGGAGGTCAAGAACTCTAACTTTTGACCCCAGTAAGGTTGATGTGTTTAGAGAGGACTTTCTGACCTTCCACTTTGTACTAGTTTTTTCAGTGACTTTAATGAAATAAAACCACATCTTGGGCATTAAAGTTCCTTTTTTTGTCGTTCATAACTCAGCCCAACATTCTCACTTTCCCAAGACCAAGTAAATCCAGTGGAAGATAAAGCTGTAACATGGAATAATAGTTCAGTCCTTAAAAACAGAAGGAGGGGGGTTAAAGAAAAGTTCTGCAGTAAATCTGCAAGTGTGGAATCTGGGGGAAATGATCCCATCTGGAAAACTCTAGCAGCGGTGCCATGGCCGGTTTGAGGAGCAACACAGATCTCAGTGAAGAGAAAACCCTGCAGTCTTGGAAGATGACAAGCTCCGTAATTGATGTCCATTTCAGCTGGTGTGGTGCCAGCTTTCATTGGCCTTCATCCAGCGTTCCTGTAATTTGGGAGCCAGGTGTGAAGCATTTCTGTTCTGTCTTGTTCCCCAGCACTTACAGAAGCCTCACGGATCTCACTGGAGGCAGCAGGAGCCCTGTAGGAAACAGATGTACAGGTAGAGGTGGAAGGAAGTGTCACACACAGCTGGGTTAAGGATATTAAAAAAAATCCTCTCCCTATTCTCCAATGAGGTCTGGATTTGGGGGTGATGGTAAAGGCATTTCCCAACATGAGATGTGACTACAAAGTACTCTAATGAGACTGGTTTTCCTCTGTGACTTATGCAATCAGCCTCGTTGTTTTATGGTTAAACCTCATGTTGTCAAGCGGCCCCCGTCACGGTGCCCTCTTCTGCCACTGGGCAGAGGGAGGGCCACTGTAGAGTGTCTCCATGGGGCAGAGTGTAAAAGAACAGTGGATTTGTGAGGAGAGAAACTGGGTTTGAATCTTGACTCTGCGTTTTGTGGCCTCTGTGACCTGAGACAAGTAACTTTTCTAGGCCTTTGTTTCCTCGTTGTTAAAATAAATGGGTTGGACTGGGTGAGTTCTAAGGTCCCTTCCAATGCTTAACCCTATGATCTTGGGTAGCCAGTGGCTCAAGGCATTTTTAATTGCTGCCAAGGATATCTCTGACAAATTTGGGGCCATACATCTGAGGTGTTGGGTCTGATCAGTCATTACTGTAATGTTTCTCTGTAGGCTGGAGGAGTCACCTTTGTGACTTTGTGACTAGGTTACTTCTCCTCTTGAGGTCTCAGTGTCTTCCTCTGTAAAATAAGGGGGTTGGACTTGGTGATGGTCTCTAAAGGACCCTTCCTGCTCTCAGTCCTCTGGTCCACTAATGATGCAGTGATTAGGGATCACTGCCACAGGCGAGGAAGGAAACCCTGGAGTCCCTTTGCTGGATGAGCATAACCTAGTGATTCCTGGCACAGGGAAGAATATAAATGCCAGCTTGTCTGTCCCTCTTTGCCGAACACCACATGATATGATGTGATGTGATGTGATGTGATGTGATGTGATATGATATTATAATCTTACATTACAGGTCTCCCATGACTCTTAAACACTAGATAAATTTCCCCACAGAGAGGTTCCCTAGGTAGAACTCATGAACTATCCTGTTAGTCTTAGGAAGTTTTACTCTTCTGAACCCAGGGCTATGGTCAGTGCTTTGCCACTGACTCAGTATGTGACCAGGGGCAGACTTCAGCCACTCAGGGCTAAGGATCCTTTCCTGTCAGCTCTGTGTCCTGGAGGGCATATCCTGTCAACTGACAAATACAGGAACCTCTTGTCATCCTGACTCTCAGAGTCTGAACCCCCTGAAGACAAAACTGGGGGAAATCCCCTTCCCCTGTGAACCAGGGCTGGGTGCCAAAGGCTGCTGCCCCTCAGCACCCCAGTTCCCTTGACTCTGCTGACGGATGATACTGCAGCTCTTCATGAGGTAGCTTCTTGCTGCCTGTTTAATTAAGCTCCTTATGTGGTGAGTGAGGGCCAAGGGATGACCTCTTCATGGCATCAGAGCCTGCTGGCTACAGAAGTCCTTGTGCCAGATAGTTCAAGAAATCAGGGGAAGAGAAAAGGGACTAAGACTGAATGTTCTTCTCTAATGAAAGGGTTATTTCAAAGTTGAGTCTGTCTGACGTTTGCTTATGATTAGCAGAAATCAAATGAATGTGAAAGTGCTCTCCCACAGACTGGCTGAGGAGGGTGCTGTACTGTGCTGAGCCTTTCTGCTGCTGCCGGGGCCTCGTTCCTCATGTGCCCTGGATAACCACAGTCTCCTACCTGTAGGCTTACTGTGGTCAGCAGCTAGCAGCTGATTGTGTCTGAAGGTGGAATCTGTAGCTGCTGAAATTTTCTTGGAGTTGAATATCTTAAGCTCTTCTCATTTGTGTAGCATCTTGGACCCTAAAACCAGCTCTACTCTTACTCGTCTATGCGACTCCTGGCAAGTCACCTCACCTCTCTTAGACTCAGTCTGAGGTGGGATTGCCCTTCAGTGGGAAGGATGCCAAGTGTGGACCAGGGTTTGAACTAACTGTGACTTTGAGAAAGTCACATAAAATGTCTAGGCCTCAGTTTCCTCATCTGTAAAATGAAGGGCCTGGATGAGATGGTCTCCCAAGACCCTTGCAGCTCTGGGAGTCTGTGAAACTGTGATCTACACAGTACAGAGAAAACCTAGACCATAAACTACTATATGTGAAATGTAGGCGACCAAAGTTTGACAAGTCTAAGAGCTGTGTGTATAATGTAAGATAATGTTCTCATTAGGTTCAGCCATTGATGCAGCTGTTCCAGAAAATGCCCCTGGAGTTTGTTTATTTATTTGTTTATTTTGGCTAGGCAATGGGGTTAAGTGACTTGCCCAGGGTCACACAGCTAATAAGTGTCATGTGTCTGAGGCCGGATTGAACTCAGGTCCTCCTGAATCCAGGGCCGGTGCTCTGTCCACTACGCCACCCAGCTGCCCCTCCAGCCCCTGAAATTTATAGGGAACATCTAAAGGTGCCAGCAGATTACCCCTTCATCTGAGGGGAAGGTCTTCTCCTTCAATTAGAGTAAGGGGGACCAAGGGGGAGGAAGTGGAAGGGACTGACCGCCCTCTCGGCCACCTCAGGGTTCTGCATATAGGCCCCATCTCCCTTGGCCTCCAGAAATCTTCCTGGTCCTGGTCCTGGAGTCCAGCCTCTTCAGTAGCCTGTGTGGAGTTAAAAGGCAGGTAAACTGGCCACATAGTGGAATTCTCCTTGTCCCCCACAAACATTCTGGCCAGACTGTTCCCAGATGTCAGCTGTGGGCCAGCACAGCGCCGCATGTGTGTGAACTCATCAGAAGTGTCTGAAGTGAGGCGCCCCACTCACCCACAGGGCCATTCTCTGGTGCCATCGAGTGCCATAAGCAGCACATTGATCTGAGAACTTTTTAGCTTTCAGTTCAGTCTCCTTTCTAGAGCAGAGGAAAAGAAACTTGAGAATAAGGGCATGTGGTTCATGTAGACATGCACAATTCATTGGAAGAGGATTTAGACATCATCCATGTCCTTAAGTGAAGGAAGAATTAGGTGCTTGCTGGGGCTGGCCCAGTATTGGGGGCCTTTGCTTGGATTGTGCCTCTGGAGCTCTCCAGTTACTGGGCCTATCCCATGACTGAGCTCCAAATGGGCCAGCAGGGATGGCTTTTCCTTCCCGTGGCTGCTGATCCTGACCTGTGGGCCCTATATTTCCTGTGTCCGGGGCGGGGGGGGGGGGGGGGGGCATTGGCAGGAGCCGCTCTCTCCCGAGCACAGGCTGGAGCAGAAGCCTGGCTCTGTGATGTCCCCTGCACACACGCACCGTCATCGTGTATGGAGCTGGTCACAAGGTGCTTGACCTGGAAATTCAGGCTGTCTGACTAAAGGCATCACCCCACCTTCTCTTTGCTTTCTGAGTTCTGTGGCTTTGGTTAAGATAAGGGAGTTAATCTCTAGAGACTTGTAAAGATCCTCTTGCCCTGTTTGTCTCCTTCCTGTGCTCTGTTCTCGCTAGCCTCACCTCCGCTTGGGGTCTGATTCACGAGCCTTGTATGCAGATAAGGCCTCTCTGATTCTTTAGGACACAGAGGCAGCCTTACAGGCCGAACTCCTTATCTCAAGGATGAGAAGTTAGAGAAGAGTTTTAGAGCTAGAAAAAGAGAGAGGGCCAGAGGAGTTAGATGACTTCTCCAAAATTCACAGAGCTAATTAGGGGCAAGATTCAACCCCAACCTAGGTCCCCTTCCTCTTCATCCCATTGCCCCACATTCCCTCACAAGGGCTTCCCCAGGGCGCACTGTAAGCTTGACTTGGCTGTCGCCCAGAGGAGTACTGGAGTGAGCTCCCTGGGGCCTACCCCTCACGCCCCAGTCTCCTGCTCTGCCTTCCCATGGCTGGGCTGTTGGGCCCCCATGGCCACACTCCACATCTAGGAAACCTTGCCATTTAGGGCTTACCAGCTTCACCTTTGTTTCCCCTTTTTAAAAATGTGAATGTGTTTTTGGCCTCTTCTACTTGAAACTGAGGAGAGGAGCTGGCTTGTTTCTGTTGCTGGCTCTGGGCCAGATGTCATAACTTCAGGCAGTGCCACGCTACACATCTCCAGCAGTTTGAAATGGAGAGACAGAGGGAAAGATAAGATCAGCAGCTTTAGGTGATGGCATTGTTTCAAATAAACCATGCATGACCCAAAGCTTCCACTTCAAATGGGGAATGAAATTGCTTCATCCTTTGACAGCTTGCTCCATGAAAGAAATTTATCTTCACTTAATTGCTTTAGATCCCAAGAGGCTACATACAGTAATTTCTAGGAGATAATTATATCAAATTAAAAAAATATGTGAGTCTGTGAATGTGAATATTTGACTGAAATGGGCAGGGAGGGAGGAGAGAAGAAGAGAAGGCCAGAGACCCTCACTAGACTTGCTTGTCAGTTTCTGGTCCCATTCTCAAAACTCCCCCTTGGTCCTCAGACTCTCCCCAAGGCTGATGGTCCAGATCACACACTTCCAGGGCTCAGTTCAGGCTGTGACTTCTACGTAGATAGAGGCGGTGAATCATCTCACCTTCTCA
Source organism: Vombatus ursinus (assembly GCF_900497805.2). Classification (NCBI taxonomy): domain Eukaryota; kingdom Metazoa; phylum Chordata; class Mammalia; order Diprotodontia; family Vombatidae; genus Vombatus; species Vombatus ursinus. Next base: position 22,401,330 of record NW_020954546.1, read on the forward strand.
TGAAACTGGAAAACATTTTGTTCCCAGGCCCTCCGTGGGTTAGACTAGATGCGGACAGATGGCCTGCTTTGCTTCCATCCGTACCTCTACGTTCAGCCAAACTGGGCACAGTCACCTTGCTTTCAAGGCCATGGCCACTGGACATTTTTGCCTTTCAAAGGCAGCTCAGGACTGGCAAACTTGTGATTTTTTTTTAAAATGGCTGTTTAGATGTTGAGTGTAAACTTCCTGCAGATGGGACAGGATCCTGGGGTGTAAGCATATTTGATTTCTAATTTTCATTTCCTTTGACTCCATATTAAAGTGGTTTGAAGCTGCCAGTGTGTCTTTTTAACTAACCCTGGCCCTTACCTATCCTTAACCCACATGTTTCTTTCATTTCTGGAATTCCTATCTAAGCATCTTCTAAACATGTTGTTACTATAGTGGTACAGCAGTTCCTGTAAAGGACTGGAAGTATTTACCCAGTTCTTCTGTGTCATATTCCTAACCCTTCTCTTCACCCCTTTCAGTAATGTTACGAGGTACAGCTAGGCAGATAAAGCCTGGAGTCAGGAGGACCAGAGTTCAAATTTGTCCTCAGACACATATTGGCTTTGTGACCCTGGACAAGTTGCTTAACCCCAATTGCCTCCAAAAAATAAAATACAATAACATAAAATAAAATAAAATAAAATAACATTATGAAACCTGTACCTTGAAAATTTTCTTTTAGGCTCCTTGAGGCTTTTTTCTAATTCATGTTCCCAGGTACCTGGTACAGTCTTCTGTGTGCTCAATAAATGTTTCCTGACTCTAAGTAAGAGCCAATCTAGCTTGTCCAAACAGCATGACTCAGGTGTCGTTCTGCCCTCGAGGCAGCTGGAAATGGGGAAAGTTCTCAATTTGTTCTGGCTTAAATAAGTGTCTTGAAGTGCCACAGGAGACCACAGCATGAACTAGAACCCAGAGTTCTCCTGGTAGAATGTACAGACCTCCTATGTAGTATAGGAGCTTTTAGTTCCCTAAAACACTCGTGTCAATAACAAGGGGGTTTTCTCATCATCTCCTGCCTCTTTTCTCCCCTAAAAAAGGATGGCAATTTTAACCAGAAAGCAAATTTGTATTTGAGAAAAATCAAGGCGTGTTCCTCCAGTACAGCAAGTATCGTAATGTTCTGTTATTTCTCGAGTTCACATCAAGGTGCTTTTAAAGGAATTACATCAAATCTAGGATACTAGCACCTGAGTGGGAGTCAGAGGGGATATTGAGGATTAGAACAGAAGTTGGAAGGCCAGGTAGGGGTCATGGCAGGCATAGAGTTCATTCTGCTACAGATTTAGGCCCTTGGGCTAAAACAAACCAAAAAAACAATGTTCAGTAAAATCATTATTTCTAGTACTTTTATCTCCAGGGGCTATTCTTGTGACTGCTTTTGTATGTAACCACACCTCTGAAGGAAGTAGTGACCTGGGCAGACCCAGGTAGAACCTGCTGAAAGCTCTTGGGTTTGTCCAGGCATTTGCAGCAGGCTGTTAGACTGAGTGCCTTTCCATCTTCCATGGAAATAGTCTAAGCTGTAGGGAGGACACTCTGACCTCTTCACCGGATCTCAAGGGTCCGTCACGGCTAGTTCTCTCAGCCCGGACCAGAAAGACAAGTGCTCGGAGCGGATGAGCTGCTTATTCACATCCTTGTCCTCTGCATACCTCATCTGTCGATTTTTCAGCTGTTGTGCCAGTTGTTTCTTTGGTCAGGGATCATTCTTCAGGCGAGTTGTCTTCAATGGCCTTCTCCTTTCCTGTTTCCATGCTTTGATTCAGCTAAAGCAGAATAAGCTCTGCATTTCCTTCTGAAATTGGTGATGATTTTTACCTAAGCAAAAGGGCTAGGCTTACATCTTCTACGTAGACTTAGCACGGAAGGAGATGGGTAAACTGTTGATGCCCCCAGATCACTAAACTGGAAAGAGGACTGACTACTCTTTTTACCTGATGTCAGCTCTGACTCAGTGACTCTGATTTGCTTGAGGACAGTGCCGCTATTCAAAGCTTAAAGAGGTATGGACTTTGCCTGAAGGACTCCAGTTGGGTCCAGAGATTTGTGGAGTAGAATGAGGGAAAATGTATGTGCCTGGGGCCTTCTGTGCCATGTAAGTTGTGAGTTGTTTATGTCTTTTCTTCCAACTAGAAGTAACCAAAGGCACATGCTGTAGTTGGCAGATGAAGACTGCCAACTAACTGGCGTGGCATGAGAGGTTAGGAAACAGATCAAGAACGAATCCGTTGAGCAGAGGTGTTGGGTGGAACTGCAGAAGCTTACATGGGTAGGAGGGCATGAGAACAGAACCTGCCCTCTTGGTGATGACGAGAAATTTGGTGAGAATTTTAGGGATGGGGGTAGTGAGTGAGGGTTTGAGTTGAGCTTACGTAGCAGATGCCAAGTTGGGGATCATTTGAGACGGAAAGCAGGGAAGTGCAGAGTAGAAGACTGCATCAGACCTGCCAAAAGAGAATTAAGTTAATAATGTGTTAAACAGGGAATTGTATCCTCAAAGGAGTATGCACACTTTGATTTCTTTCACTAAGAAAATTTCTACCTTCAAAATATATCTTATCTTACATTCTCTTTTTTTTAATATTCTTTTATTTCTTCATATTTCTTCACACCCCCATTTTCTCAGGACTTTTTTTAGAATTTAAATCAGCTTCTTAGACCATATGCCACAGTAGGCTCAAAGTGGATACCTAGTACCTGAATGTTAAATGTTAAAGGTCATCCCACAACAAAATGAGAAGAGAACCAGATCAGGACTAGTAGGAGAATTGTATCCAAACGTGGGAGAGATGCACTCATATGGGACGAAGTAGGTGAAATTGAAAAGCTTTTCCATAAGCACAGTTGCAGTTAGGTCCCAATTAGTATGAGTAATGAATCCTATAAAGTGGCCACAAGAGGCAGCTAGGTGGCGCAGTGAATAGAGCACTGGCCCTGAAGTCAGGAGGACCTGAGTTCAAATGTGGCCTCAGACCAAACACTTGACACTTACTAGCCGTGTGACCCTGGGCAAGTCACTTAACTCCAATTGCCTAAAAATAAAAAAATTTAAAAATTAAAAAAAAATAAAGTGGGTACATGTATTTGAATTCACACTATTTGAAATTATAATTATAGAAATTATGCAGTTGGTTCCAGCCCATTGGAAATAATGTAGTGCAAATTCCATTAATGCAAATGGATTACTTATTCACACCAAAGGGTACCTAGCTGTAGAGTGAGAAAGAAAACAGTCAGTTGGGAGAAGAAACCTTTATATCAAATATATCTAATGAGGGTCTGATATCTAAGATAATATCAGGAACTAATAAATGTATAAGACCAAAGACCATTCACTAAAAGATAAGTTATCAGAGGTTTTGAACAAAAAAGTATCAAAAGAAGAATTATAAAGTATTTTCATAGGAAAATTTTTCAGTTCACTTATAATTAGAGATATGTAAATCAGAACAATTCTGGACTTTCACATTACACCCTAGCAATTTGTCAGAGATAACATAAGGGTAGTAGAAAGAAAGGCAAACATACGCTAGTGAAAGTGCGGATTGCTTCACCCTTTTTGGAGAACAATGTGCTAAGAACGTCAATAAAATGTCCCTATCCTCTGACCTAAAGATGCCACTGGCATCTTAGGCCTGTAGACATCAGAAGGTCAGTGGTTAAAAAGAAGGTCCCAAATATACCAAATACTGATGATAGTACTTTTTGTAGGAGCAAAGAACTAGAAATAAAATAAATGTCTTGTCAATTGAGGAATGGCTAAATAAGTCAGTTGGGGGATGTGGGCGCAGCGGAATATTACTGTGCTTTAAGAAATGATGGCTATGATGAATGAATAAATCTTGGGATGGCTTGTATGACGTGAAATAAGTAGGACCTCGTGAACACAGAAAATAAAATAATAAATGCAGGAACACAGTAAACACAATGACCGCAGCTGTGTAGGTGGAAAGAACAGCAGCACAGCAGTCGAAGTTGAATTCTCTGAAATGATAATGACCGGACTTGGCCCCAGAGAAGAGAGAAGGAAATACACCTCTTTTCCTTCTTTGTAGAAACGAGGGACTCTGGATGTAGAACACTTTACAGAAGGTTGGACTTGGCTAATGCTGCTGGTTTTGCTGAGTGTTTCCCCCCCTTTTTAAATTATTTGTTATAAGGGGTGGCTGTGTAGGAAGTGCAGGGGAGGGGAAGGGTGAATATTTTGGGAAGTGGATGTGATATAAGGACAAAAGATATCCCCCCCCCAAAATCTCCATTTTTTAAATGGTCACCCTTGTGACCAGAAGCATATCTCCCCAGGAGTGACAGCGTCATAAGAAACTGGGAAGACTTATGGAGACGTGCAGAAGGAACCCACCAAGACATAGCTTTTTAGTCGGGGTCGTTCACAAGCCTGAGTGCTTGTTTCTTTTGTCTTTCCTCTTCCCAATCTGTCTCCTACATTAGAAGCTGTGGAAGGAAATTCAGGAAATTTTAAGGAGATTTTGGAAAGTTAATCTTCTGAAACTCATGCTGGAACTTGTGTGCATAGATTCTGCCTCATAATTAATTAGGTATCAACAGGGAACCCAAAGATTCAGTGTTTTTTATTTCTTGTTACAGGAAAAAATTTTCTTTAAATAATATTTATGCCCTCTCTACCCTCCCCTACCTCTTTTCTCCATAGTGTTTCACTCTAGTTGGGCTTGATGAGAGCAAACCTCATCTTTCTGCAGCTCAGCCTCTTTACCCATGGTCATCTTAAGCAAGTCATTTAACACCTTTGGGCCTCAGTTTCCCCATTTGTAAAATGAGGAGATCGGACTAGACAATATTTCGGTCCCTTTCAGCTCTAAATCCTGTGATCCTGTAACCTCATCAAGGCTGGAGTTTGAACCTACCTGACCTCAATTCCTGGAACTGTCTAACTCTATCCCTGCCAGATTCTGGCATCATGGGCTCCTGCTGTGCGGCCAGCTGCTCTTACTGAGGGAACACCCACTACCAGGGGAGTAGTTTCTGCCTTTCTCCCTCCCCAGAGATGCTAGTTCTGCCCCCACCCCATCTAGGGGACTGAGGGTCAGAGGGGAGCATCGCCTGGGTGGCGGGGGGGTGGGGGGGGCGCCGTGGTCGAGGGTTCCAGAAGCGTTGTGTGCTGTCCGAGTTCCCTGAGAGTGGAGAGGACCACTTTGGGGATTTCTTGCCCTACAGCTTATGCCTAGCACGCATAACGATGGGTTCCAGTTTCTACCATTTATAAAGTAACTGTAATGATAAAGTGTTTCGCTCTCATCCTGATGAACTGTCCAATTAAATAAATATCTAGAAAGGCAGCTATGGAAGCTGTTGTGGTGGATCTTGTTATGTCTGTTATTGTTTTGGAAAAGGAGAATGGCTGGGACTTTCCCATTTGTCAGATGAGGAGGTCGGGTCAGGTGAGCTCTAAAATCCTGTGGTTCTTGACGGGAACCTCCTTAGACAGCTTCCCCCAACCTCTACCCAGTTTTACTGCTACCCTCGGCCTCCATCCCCATGCCATTTACCCAAAGCCAGGGTTTGATGGGTGTGCTTTATTATCCGTCCACGTCTTGATTTCCTGTTTTGCTGCTGCTACATCTATAGGCCTTGCGTTCATCCACTCAGCAAGTATTACTGAATGCATGTTCTGTGCATAGTCCCAGGCAGAGGATTCAAGAGATTCGGCCTCCCTCCAAGACCCTCCAGTCTGGTTGGGAAGACAAAATACAAAACTGTGAAGCAAGTAGTACAAGGCAAGATGTATTAAGTGCCTGCTAAACATAATGGAGGTTACGAGAAGAAAGCAATCACTGAGTACAAACGTGGTCATAGGAGGGCTGTGCAGGAAATGAGATTTAAGTTGGACCATGAGAGGTAAAGGTAGGCTTGATTAGGCACAGAAGACGGTGGAAAGGAGTGATGAGGACCAGATGACAGTGAAGTTATGAATAGGGTTAAAAGAGGCCTAAATACCTCTGATTAGGTATTAACAGCTTGGGGACAACTTGGAAGGCAGTCTCCAGTGTGGTGCTACAGGGATCTGTTCTTGGCCTTGGGCTAGTTTCAGTTAGCATTATCACCAATGACTTGGATTAAGACATAGATGGAGTGTTCATCAAATTTGCAGAACATTGGACTGAATCTATAGGATGAAAGTTAATGAAAGAAAATGTCGAATATTGCGTGTGTTCAAAAAAATAAATTCACAAGAAAAAGATGGTGTGGCAGGATTAGACAAAAGTTGTCTGAAAAAAAATTGGAGACATTGTATTTAGCAAGTGCGATATAAATCGACCGAAAAATCTAAGGTGAGCTTGCGCTTCATTAAGAGAGGGTTCTGCTATAGGAATAAAGGAGCAATGGCTCCTCTGTGCTCTGCCCTAGTCAGACCACATCCCGGTCTAGGGGAGCACTTCCTGGCTCCACAGACCTTGGTATGCTGGAAAATGCCAAAAAGAGGGCGAAGGGCCTCGGTCCCTGACCTGGGAGCATCTGCTGAAGGAACCGGGCAAACGAGGAGTGCCATTACTCTGACTTGAAGGTGGGCGAAAAAGGCAAATCGGCACTTCGTGTCAGCAAAGCTTTACTACCAGTGCTGTCTGTAGTAGAGGGGGCTGCCAGAGTAGGCTTGGTCTCCCCTCATTGCCTTGCTGGGCAGGGAGTCTTTTGGGGAGCATGGCATAGGTTGGAGGAGGTGGAGACCAAGGTCCTTCTAATGGTAAAATTTCCTATTTCTGTGAAAAAAAGGTCATTCCAAGCATGCATTTATTAAGTGCTTACTATGTACCAGGCGTTACATTCAGTGCTTTTACAAGTGTTATGTCATGTGATCCTCACAACAACCCTGTAAGGTAGGTGCTCTTGTTGTCCCCATTTTACAGTTGAGGATACTGAGGCAGGCAGAAGCGAAGTGACCCAGCTGAGGCTGGATTTGGTCTCAGGTCTTCCTGATTCCAGAGCTAGTGCTCTATCCATTGTACTCCCAGAAGCTTGGGGTGAAGTGGAGACTGAGTGTAGCCTCCTTAGCACAGGCAGGAGACTAGCCTGACTGGAGGAGGGGGTGGGGTGGGGGGAGAATGGTGTTGAAAAGGAAGTTGGTTATACAGTTCTGGCCCCCATGGGTGGTGTATGCTGCCTACCTCCGGACAGAGAGGCAGGGGCCTCGGTGTGAAGGACGAGACAGAGTTTAGGATATGGTCAGTGTGGGGATTTGTTACAAAGGTTTGGGGAGGGTTGGGGGGAAAGAAAATGATTCTTACTCACTGAAAAATAAAAAGGAACTAAAAGAAAGTTGGATGAATGGGATAGGCTTAGATTGCATAGAGACCAATGCGGGCCACAGAGTCTGGACTTTGTTCTAAGGAAATTGTTGAAGAGTTTTCAGCAAGACTATGACCTGATGAAGTTGTTTTAGAAAGATTAACCTGACAGTAGTATAGGGCGTATTCTGGAATCAAAGACCGACTAAAAGTCTGCTTGTTTTGTTCAGTCGTTCAGCCATGTCCAACTGTCCGTGACCCCATGGACTCTGTCCATTAGGTTTTCTTGGCAAAGGTACTGGAGCGGTTTGCCATTTCGTTTTCTAGTGTGCCTCCATTTTACAGATGAGGAACTAAGGCAAATAGGGGTTAAGTGACTTACCCAGGATCACACAGCTCGAAAGTGTCTGAGGCCGAATTTGAAGTCAGGTCCTCCTGACTCCAGAGCTAATGCTCTCTCCACTGTACCACCCAGCTGCCCCACTATCCCAGGGAGTGGCGGTAATAAGAATGAAAAAATGCATCACAGAAGGACTTGGTGTCTACCTTGGGTTTAGAAGATAAACGAGGGGAGATTCAGACATGATTTCAGACTTTCAAGACTGGGTGATTAGAAGAATGGTGGTGCCACTAACAGAAACACGAAGTTAGGTGAGGGTAAGGCTCTATTGTGGCTGAGTTTCCCTAGGAAACCTTATCAGCATTATTGGGATGTCAAGGCACCATTGCAACAATCAGGGCCGGGGGGATTTCAGATGGAGACCAGAAAGACTGACTCCCTCCTGGAGGGCTGCGGGGAGGAGAGGGACAGCTGCAGTGACAGCAGCAGTAGGGCCCTGCCTGGCCATCTGTCTGGCAGATAGCAAAACCCACTTGGAAGGGGCTTCTTGTCTTTCTCTTTGTCATGGTGACTGTCCCCAGCTCCTGCTGGGCAGAGGCATGAGTTTACAGCCTTGCCGTGTACCCTGCTGCAGAGCTCTTCGGTGTTCTCTCCTCCCATTAGAATGGGAACTTGCTGAAAGCAGGACTATCTCCTTTCTGTTTGTCTTCCCAGCCCTCGCTAAAGTGCTTGTCCTGTTGTAAGAGCTTAAGAAAGGATTTTCCGTTCACTGTTCATTTGGTCAGGCTGGAGTTTTGATGAGTCCCTGTGACAAGTTGCCTCCGCATGGTAGAGCCTGGCTCCTAGGAAGAAGACCAGGTTCAGAAATCTTGACTTAGCCGTTCTCTCTTTGGGTCTGTTTAATCATTGTTCAAAAGAAGGTTGAATTAGATGATCTTTTAAGAACCCTTCCAACTCTGAAAGCTGGGATCCCATTAGTCGAGGGGTCACTCTCTCTTGCAACAACCCCAGATTCTCTTAGAGTGTGAAAACCCTCTCACTCCTCTTTCCCCAGTTTGGAAATGCTTGGTTTTTCCCAGAGCCAAAGGGAACCTATTATTGCCTTTACTGAAATCAGCAAGAGGCCCACTCTGCTCCTGGCCACTGCTTCTATTCCTGTTTCCATGGAAACAGAGGTCATGTTGCCCAAAATGGGGTAAGTGCTTAAAAAAAAAAAAAAAATCCCCTCTCTATCTGAAGATGATTATTTTAAAGCACTTAGACCGTGTTCGTCAATCTAAAGCCTGTTCCCATGGGAACAAAAACTCTTCTCTTTCAGTGATTATTGAGCTTCCTTGATTCTATTTTCCAAACAACCCAAAGGGTCTGGGGTCCAAAAGGGCTTCCAGTGTCAGTGACAAGTTTAATGAAAAAAAAAAAACAAACCATCAAAAGATCACAGAAAATCCCTTTGAATGTCCACATTCTGTCCCCTTTCCAGCCTCCCTAGTGAATAGGGGTGTTAAGATACCTGAAAAAGGACAAACTTTTCTCTTCTTAGCCCTGTGTACCGTACCCAAACAGTCTTCCCAACTTCGTCATCATCTCTTTGGAATGATCTGAGAGAGCCTTGGTGTATTAATACCCTTCACTGAGCAGGAGGGAGGATCTCTTGGACTTGAAGGAAGAGGAGCCACATTCTTGTGGACTTGGGTATAATACTGTTCCCACTCCCTGTCCGGGGGTGCCCTCCAGACTTCTTCGATACTAGAAATAATTGAATAAATCAATGCCTGCCCATTTCCACCATGCATATGGCAGCATTCCTGATAAATTGGAGGACGGCTGGTACTTTCCTCATATTCAGAGTTTGACTGGCTGTGAAAGACCAGTTCATCAAGAGGCCTTTCCTTAATACGGCTGTATGCACACTCCTCATCCCCCAGGTGCAGAGGATATTGGGGGTACCCTTTTCAGCAGTGACCTGAGGATTGGGATTTTCCGACCCTGGAGTTGATCCAGCACCACTCTGCCAAAAGGGTCATTCACCATCTGTGTTGGCAGGACACCTCTCCACGCCACCATGTGGGTGTTCCATTGTCAAGAATCAGAAGTATGTCCACTGCTCCGTCCAGCCTCTCCTCCAACCTCTCCCCTGGGGCCCTCGTGTTGGAGTGATGCTCCTCTTGGGTTTCAGCGTGTGCAGCCTTGTTTGGGTGGAGCCCTGCTCTGTTCGCAGCAGTGCTGGTAATGTCTGGCCCTCAGAGCTGCCAAAGGCAAGGAGCTGGCTGCTTCTCAGTTTAAAGCACATAGTTATATTGCTGGGACACAGTTCCATGGAGGGTGGGGTGTGAGTGAATACCACTCTCTTCCTACTGTGTTTTCAGGAAATGTCTACAGAACAGCTGTAAGTGTGAATGAAGTCAAAAGAATGGATCAGTACCCTCCCTGCCCCACCCCCCTACTCCTCTGGGGCCCCAGCTGAGATTCACACCCCTATTGTTCTCTTGGACTTAACTTAGGTACCAGGTCATAGTTGAGACCCTGCTGCTGGACTCCCGGAAGGGGGACATGGCCAAAAACTGGGCCTCAGTTCTCAAGGTTCTCCCTTTTTCTCCCTGACCCCTGCCCCTTAAAGGCAGCAGGGGAGCGTTGAGGGGAAGGGGTGTATGTGGGTATTGAGGGGAGGTATGAGTGTATGCACATGTGCGTGTGGGGGTAAGTGTGTGTGTGTGCAGGGAGGATGAGCTAGCAGCAAGATGACAGCTTTCCTTTCCCAGCCAGAGAGATGGTACGGTTGGTGGAAACTGCAGCAAAGGCATTTTCTGGTGGAATGAATCAGGGCTGGGATGGTCACACAAAAGCGCCCTCCCCCCTCCCCCCACACACACTTTCATGGCTCTTTGTGCCCCTGCTAATGCCTTGCTTCTTGGCAGCCTTAAGCCCCAGAGTCCCCCGAGTGGCAGCATTCAGCTGTGGCGAGCCGTCCAGCCCTAAGTCTGTCCCTTCCCACACTGACCAAGGTGACAGCTGAGCCTGTGTGTGTGGCCTGAGCCCTGGGGAAACCCTCAGAGTGCGGTTCCTATGGCAGCCAGATTTGCCAGCCCTGCTCATACCTTCAGGGCTGTGGCATAGCAGCCAGCCTTAGTGTGGTGGCATTGTTTAGTGGGAGTTGAATTGCCTTCTCCATCCCCACCCTCTCTGTTTAAAGGAACTTGGCGGCCCCCCAGGAGTCAAAGACCTGGCCCTTGGAGAGAGTGTGGCCTCCTGCTGACTCTGCCTCGCTGAGAGCCAAGACCACCTCCTCTCTCTGCCCACCTACCCTCATGGCCGAGGCTCTAGAGCCCCTCTGCCCTCTGCCTCCTGTTGTGAGGTTTCAGATTGCATCAGCCTGGGACACAGCTATCCTCCAGGTTATCTGCCCAGATAAACATTTATTGTTTATAGGGAAGTGTTTCAGTTGCTCTGACTGATCCCAGTGGTAAGAGCTACTAATTTCTTGAGGTTTTAAGCCAGTTTGTGGGGCTGACGTCCAGGCCCAAAGCTGCTGGGTTGAGGGGGCTGTCGGGGATGGGCAGGGTGTATCTGAGCACCTCCTTAAGGGTTGACTTTGCTAATATTCAGTCTAGCATGAGTCTGGGAAGGTCCCTATCAGCAGGGCCCAGGCCTGTGGCATCCAGGTGGTAAAGACACATAAATATTTCCTAAATGGAATCTAAGTACTAGTAAGAGGGGGTCCCGTGTCACAAGTGCTGAGTTGCCTCATACCAGAAGTTCTGGGGTGACTGTGCTGTCCCGTAGGGGATTCTGCCTTCTTGCCATGCTCCTTAAAAATGAGTTCTAAAGTCATTGTCACTGTTGGTTTCAAATATGCCAGAATTTATGTCCCTCGGTGAGTGTTGTCCTCTTCAAAGTAGTCACCTCGGGAGGCCGTCTGCTTCCTCCAGGGATGCCACCATTGCGCCAAACATTTTTAGAGCTTTTCTTTTCGAACTGCTTTTAGCTACAAAGCACGTTTTTTAAAAATACATTTTTTGTGTGCCTTTTGTCTGTACACGTTAGCCAGGATCAGATGAGAGAATGTATGCAAATTGCCTTGCGAACCTTAAAAAAGTGTTCTGTAGACGTTTTCACTGGCTGTCCCCAACACCTGAAACACTCTCCCTCATCTCCATCCACCTCCCAGCTTCCCTGGTTTCCTTTGAGGCCCTTCTAGAGGAATCCTTTCCCAACCTCTCTTAATTCTAGTGTCTTCCCTCTACTGATTATTTCCCTTTTTATATACAGATATATAGCTTGTTTGTCCATATTTGCTTACACGTTGGCTCCTCCGTCAGACAGAGCTCCTCTGAGTGCAGGGACTGTCTTTGCCGTTCGTAGTGCCTGGCCCACGGTAGGTGCTTAATAAATGCTTATTGACTGTTTTGAGGGAAGAAACCCTTCCCCTAAGACTGAACTCTCTCCTGTAACAAAACCACACAGTTAGGCCAATCCCACCTGCTGATGCTGCCCAGTGCTGTCCTCTCAGTCCTCCACCTCCTCTGCCATTACCTTTGGTTTCTCATAGACTCCCAGCTCAGCGCACTTTGAGTGGATTCTTTGTTCGCAGTCTGTGGTCACAGGCTACACTTTGTTTGGGTTCTGCCCGCTTCATCTTGTTCATGCAGCTCTTCCTGTGTTTCTGAAATTCCTCATATTTGCTCCTTTTTATTGCATGGCAGTATTTCACTGTGTTCTCATACATTGCATTCACACTGAGGCAGCTGGGTGGTGCAGGGTTGCTCCTGGAGCCAGGAAGACCTACATTCAAATCCCGCCTAATGGACTTCCTAGCTGTGTGACCCTGGACATGTCACTGAACCTTTTTATGCCTCAGTTTCCTTATCTGTAAAATGAGGGGATTATAATAATACTTACCTCATAGGCTCAAATGAGATAATTTGTGAAACACTTTGCAGATTTTGAAGTTATTAATATATGCCATAATGACTTTTTCCCCCCAAGTGTTCCCCATTCTGGAATGGAGACACCTTTGTTTTCAGTTCTTTGCTGTCACAAAGAGTACCACTATGAATATTTTGGTATATATTGGACCCTTTTTTCTGTCTTTGATTTCTTTAGTCTGCCTGTCTTTGGAACAGCTTCAGCAATGCCTATTTTTCATTCGTTGAGGTTGGATCTGATTTTTGAAAATAGCCAAAAGTCATTTGAAGCCAATACTCATGAATAAGGTGAATGTTGATGCTGAGTAGTAGTACTGTTTGAGATTGTTTAATGTATGATAATAAGTACTAAAGTTGATTTTCTCGTGTAGTTAAGTTCCTGGGGCAGCTTTAAAAGACAGTGTCCACATCACTAGGGGAAGGGTAAAGCCTCCTTAGGGGACTAAGAAGAAGGACAATACTCATATGAATGTGTAAGTTCTAGGTTTGTCTGTATATGTATATGTATATGTCACTGTATGTTTTGTATTGGTGTCCTGTGACGTCTTCATGAGCGGGGAAGTGGAATTGTCCCCTTTTTATGGCTGAGTTTATCCACTTTAGGTAGTTAGTCGGCAGCAGATTTATGACTGGAGTTTGTGGTTGGGCCCTGGATGAGTCGTTAGCCTTTTCAGTTCAGGGTTCAGATAGAACCCGGGGAACCCAGGGAGAAGCCCAGGCTCCCCGGAGCCCAGGCAGTGGCCAGAGGCAGAGCCTGTTTGTTCCTTTTGTTTTGGGTGATTCTAGTGCAGGCTGGACTCCTTAGGAATTTCTAAGGGAAAAAGAGCAGCCATGCTAGGATCGGTGGCACCTTGAACATGTTGGAGCTTCCTAATTCTAGATGTGTTTAAAGTACCTGAAATCAAGTGTACTGATATGACTTCCAGATTTCTTTTCCTCCTTTCCTTCACAAAAGGGGACAGAAAATTATCAGGTATTTTGTCCAAGGGTGACTATGAACTTAGGGAATAGATCTATAGAATCTGGAGTAGGCTCTCCAGTGCATTTTTTGGCAAGAAAACTCAATAAAGGAGAGGACTATGAAGAACCCAAACTTGCCTAGTAAGACTGTCCCACCCCCTATGAATCTGCCCCCATATCTAGGCCTCAGGGCCATCCACACTAATAATGGCGTGAGGGAGGGAATCCCAGCTCGACTCCAGGGCTCAGTCTGCTTTTGGAAGGCTTTGGCACCCCTGGAAGAGATCGAAATGACAGACAAGACGTATAGAGATTTGTAAATATGTGCTCAGTGCCAGCTAAGCCACAGAGAAGATACTGCATTTGTGGTCCAGAGAAGTTTAAATATTTGTGGTCAAACTTAAAATTCAACATAAAACTCTCATCTGTGATGGAAACTTTCCAGAAACTGCATGGAAGGACGCACAAGCTGTGTAAACTCTTACAGGCCTCTCCTTCCACAGCAGCTCTACCAGGTTGAGCCAGAATGGTGTCACTCTTGTTCTCTTTTCTTCTTCACGTTGTTTAAATGACCAGTCCATCTGTAAAGGAAAAGGCTCCCCGGGTCTTTGTTTACCCCTCCAGAACCCTACCTTGGGAAGAACACAGTTTTGTTATTAGTCCTCTCTCTGATTGGAGCACCACCCCTTTGAGACTTGTAAAGCCGCTCTGGGGAAACTTCCAGAGAAGATGATGTAGGGAGGAAGCTATCGTGTCTCATTCCCCTGGAAGATCAATTAGATGGAACTTCGGACCTTGAGATCGGCCCAACACATCTTCGGTATCCGACTTTCTGTTCCAGCTCGCTAGCTGGTTGTGTCCCCAGCTGAGGAGACAACAACTTGGAGAAAGCAAGAAAGCTTTAGAATCCACAAAGCAGCTTGTGCCACAGCATCTGGGTCCACATGGAAATGGAATTTTCTCTTAATTAACACAATAAAAATACTCTAGTTTAAAGGTTACTGTATCCCTTTATCTCTTCCATCTCCCCTCCCTTCAGAAGACTGTCTACAATGTGCGCCTCCACTTCCCCTCCTCTCACTCTTTCTACATCTTTTCGGTAGAGTCTAGCTTCCAGACCCATTGAAATGAAACTACTCTCTCCAAAGTCACTAATGATCTCCTGATTGCCAGAGTGATGGTTCATCCTTCTTGACTTCCTTGCAGCCTTTGACACTCACTGTATTTTGAATGGTCACCCTCTTTTTGCTACTCTCTTCTCCCTAGATTTTTGTGATCCCCCCTCTCTCCTGGTTCTCCTCCTGCCTGTCTCGCCACTCTCCTCTTTCCCTTAGACGGACTGTCATCTACATCCCCTTTGATAATCCTGGGTGTCCCTCAGGGCTCTGTCCTGGGCCGCCTTCTTTTCTCAGTCTAGACCAGGGCTGGGGAACCTGCGGCTTCGAGGCCACATGTGGCCCTTTGGATCCCCAAGCGCGGTCCAGGATTTGTTCTGTGAAGTCTGGATTCCATCAAAGGGCATGTGACTCGTGTGACTTGGGGAGCTCCTTAGCTCCCATGGTTTCAGGTGAATGTCTCTGCAGAGGGCTCCCATCTCTTTGTCCAGCCCTAACCTCTCTCCCAGTGCCTCCCACTGCCTTGTAGATACCTCAAACTAAAGGTCTCGTAGACATCTTCAACTCAACATGTTCTTCCCTCTTCCTGACTTCCCCATTGCTGTCAAGGGTACCAGAATCCTCCCAGTCACCCAGGCTGTCAGCCTCAACCCCATATCCCATGCGTGGTTAAGTGCTATCGTTTCTACCATTGTGACATCTCTCATAGAGGCCTCCTCTCTCCTCTGACCCTACAGCCACCTTAGGGCAGGCCCTCATCACCTCCCACCTGGACCAGTGCAGTAGCCTGTTTTGGGGGGAGGGGGGCGCGCACGCACACACGCGCACACACACACACCCTTCATCACCTGGCCCCTTTCTACCTTTCTGGTCAGTCTTTTTCCCCATCACTCCCCTCCATATAGTCTGTGACCCAGTCACACTGTCCTCCTTGGTGTTCCTCAAACATCACACCCCATCTCCTGACTCGGAGCATTTTCCCTGGCTGCCCCTCATGCCCTGAGTACTCACCCTCCCTCCTTGTCTCTGCCTTCCAGCTTCCCTGGTCTCCTTCAGTTCTCAGCTAAAACCCCACCTGCTGCAAGAAGCCTTCCCCAGTCCTCCTTAATGTCCGTGCCCTCCCTCTGAGATGACCCCCAGTTTATCCTGTGCACTGCTTCTTTGTGTGTAGTTGTCTGCCTGTTGGCTTCCCCATTAGACTGTGAGCTCCTTGAAAGCAGGGACTTTCTTTTTGGGGTAGGAAGGGACCTTCTTTGTATTTCCAGAGTTTAGCACAGAACCTGGCATATTGTAGGTGCTTAATAAAAATTAGTTGATTGAATGGCTTCTGATACTTCTGATAATGGGTATTGCTTTTCTGGGTAGGTATCTTTGATAGATGCTCTGTCTAGCACTTTCTATACCACACATTGAGGTTGTCCTTTGATTTAAAACCTATTCCAGTTTTAACTTCAACCTTTTAGACATAGGTCTGCTTAAAACCTTTGCTCATGCCTGGTGCTCATGTACCAGGTCATGATTCCAGCCATTTGCTGGTTGGCTTTGGTGCTGTCCCACTTGAGCATGTTGTCATGCTGCTGCCTGGAAATCTTACCATCACCTGTCCCTTTTCCTGCCCAGCCCCTGTGCCGGGGCCCTCGGGAGGGCCTTGCTGATCCTCACTAAAGTATGCATTCCCTCCTCGGTGTTTCACAAGGGAGGGGAACCTGCAGCCTTGAGGCCAGTGTGGCTGTCTAGGTGCTCAGGTGTAGCCCTTTGACTGAATCCAAACTTCACAGAACAAACCCTTGGCCTCACTTGAGGACCTAGAGGGCCACCTGTGGTCCCCTACCCCTGGATCATATACATACACTTCTTCATTTCCATGTTGTTAATTCTTTCACCCACTGACCATCAGGAGAATGTGAGCTCCTTGAAGGCAGAGATGGTTTTTCTTTTTGTCTTTTATTTTATCACTCAGTTCTGCTTAACTATTCTGCTTTGTTTGATGGGAATGAGAGAGAGGGTGTATTGCGAGATGAGTGGTGTTAAAAAAAACAAAAACCCAAAACAGAAATACTCCTCTA
Source organism: Vombatus ursinus (assembly GCF_900497805.2). Taxonomy (NCBI): domain Eukaryota; kingdom Metazoa; phylum Chordata; class Mammalia; order Diprotodontia; family Vombatidae; genus Vombatus; species Vombatus ursinus. The sequence continues at coordinate 22,418,028 of NW_020954546.1, forward strand.
ACTTTAAAAAGAAATGTAATTCTTAGGGTCAAGTTCTGAAGGATTAGAAACTAGCCCTGCATGGTGGATCTTTGTCTTGGCACCAAACCCTGTGGGTCTTCCACAGGGCGTGCCATCCTCCTTGGTTTGCTTTTGTGTTCTTTCAGGGTTTGAGGATCACTAAGCCAGTGTGCTGTCTTAAGTAGCAGGAGTCAAGATAGCTTCAAGAACTTTATCATCCTAACTATGGGCAGACATCAGTGGGGCAGGCAGACCGGCACATGACTTCCAGCACAGTGGATTTGTACTGCAAAATGGCTCACAGTTATTTGTGTGCAGAGGCGCTGCTTCAGGACCCCTCGTCAATGTATAAGTCTCTTTAAGTATACCCTTGTCTTATTGAGGTAGGTGATCTCCAAGGACTAGAAACATGTCCTTACCACAGCTTTCAAGTCTCTTTTCTCCTCCTTCCATGAGGCTGTGCAGAAAGTATTATGATCAGACATGCCATCCTGCCTTGCTCCGTTGGGGATAGGAAATGGATCAGACAGGAGGACACCCTCAGCTCTGATAGTGCCCCCCCAAATCGTGCCCTTGAGGTGTCATGCATGGTCATCTTTATCTAGCCATCTCAGAAAAGCTAGGCTGCAGAATTCTGCAAGAAATTTTCTTCCTGAGGTTTCTGATGGCCTGATGGATAATTAGAAAGTTTCCTTGTTTTCTCTTGCCCATGAGTGTTCTTTCATGTCCTTCACCATCTCTGTCTGTACCTTTCAGCTACCTTCTATATCCTGAGAAAAGGAAAATTTTTTCTTAAATTTTTATTTTTCACTTGGTTTCAAGCCTAGCAAGAAATCTGTTCAGAGGCCTCTTCTGCTTCCAGATGCGTCATCCCACATTCTCCTTCAAACAGGGGGTGGTTGGCGCCTTCAGGGATGCAGCAAGTCAATACTCTGTTAAGAAGTGCTGTCCCTTGTAATTGGAAAAAATAAAATACTATTAAATGTGGGGAGGGGGAGGAACACTGTCCTTCCCTGACACCAGGCTCGCTGCTTTGGAGCATAGCGGCTGCTCTGTTGTCCCATGCCACCTGCCTCCCTTCTCTTTGGCTCCCTATGTTGGCTGCTTCGTTTATTTTCTCCGTGTCCTCGCCCACCCTTCCCATTGCCAAATTTAATGACCTTGTAGATGGCTTGTTCTGTAGAAGTTAAGATCTACCAACCGAGGAACTGTCTCCAAAGCTGCTTGTCTTTCTGAGGCCCTAGAAAACTTTTGTTAGCAACTCCCTCGGAGTCCATAGACTTTGAGCAGAAGTCCTTCCGGTTGGGAGTTAGACGAGGTCTTGAACACAGTCATCCTTCAGCAGCTAGCAAATAGCTCTCACTCCAGTTTACAAGTCAGAACCTGGAGTCTGTTAGCTCGCACTCTCCATTTCCCACAGAAGACAGAGCAGTCTGCAGTTGGCATTCCTCCCCGTCTCTTTACAGCCTGGAGATCCGACAGAAATGGCAGTCCCATCTGTGCTCTGGATGTTGGTTCGAGTTCTTACCAAACCTCTTTTTGAACTCCTGGAAAGGCCGAGGCCTCAACCCTACCTGACCTGAAGGACAGCATTCCCGGCTGTCAGCACATCCCTGGGAAGGGGTTGAACTTCAGGCCCCTGTTATAAATCCTGCAGATGAGAGAGAATTCAGAGACTCACTCTTTCTTTGCTGTCAGCAGGGACGTGTAAAGTTTCCTGTCTCCCCTGTCGTCAGCCTCAGGACACTGTTGTCTGTGCCTCCCAACCTCGTCCAACAGGTCTGTGAGCGCCTGCCCCTCGCCCCTTGGGCCCTGTGGGCTCTTTTTCCTTTTCCAGTCAGGTAGCTGTGGAAAGGGACTGATTGTGCCCTCAGACCAGGCAGTTCTCTCCTTGTTCCTGGGAGCTGTGTCTTTGCAGCTGGAAAGTAACAGCAAGTCTGTGCATCTCCCAGCTCACTGATCCATCACCCTGCTGTTTACTCCCTCACAGTCTCTCAGATCATGGTGGAAGGGAAGTAAAGCTGGCCTACCCGCTACTCGACGAATGAGTCCCTTTCCCTTAGTAAACAGAGCTCCTTTGGGAGACTCCCTTCCTCCACCAAAGAGCACCAGCCACTCTCTTATTTATTTGAACTCTAGAGTGCCAGACCAGATAAAGGACCGTTTTAGCCAGTCAGGAATGGTATCTAAAAAAGGAGGGATGGGGCAATGTCCTCCAATAAGGAAGAACCTAGAATGGGAGTTCTTTCCTCCAGAAGGAGGTCGTGTCTTACCCTCTTTCCAGTGCAGCCCTTTTGAGATTGCCGCAGTGTCTCAAACAAGGGACCAAAAGTGAAGATTGACCAAAGCTTTTGTAGAAAGAGGGAGATGCCGCTCAGCTCTGTTTGCTACCTTCTTAAGCCTCTGTGGTGGGTTTTCTTGCATTTTCAGGAGGTTGTATTCTCTGGATAATTCTCTACCCCAACCTTTGTTCTCCCTTAGCAATTTTTTTCATGCTAGAGAGCCAGCTGCCTTAAGAAAGGATAGTAGTGCTCTTTGTAAAGGGCAGGATTTGGGGTGAGAGGACCTGGGTTTGAATTCTCCTGCTACTTATCCACCTAGAGGATTCTGAGCAAGTCTTTCACCTCCATAGGCTCCAGGATCCTCATCCAAGGGGGTCTCTTTGCTAACACAGAAGGTGCTGCTGTTAATATTTTCTGGGAGCAAAGGCCTGGGAATGAGGTCAATGTCCAGTGGTTGTCCAGTCCACATATATTTGAATTACCACCGTAACAGGAGACAAGTGTGAAGAATTCACAGAAGCAGGGGCAGACTTAGACAAACTGATAAAGAGTAAAGTGAGCTAGACCAGAACAGTGTACAAGTAACTATAATACTAGACAGAGAGCCGACCAAACAAACAAACAAAACCAGAACTAAATGCTGTATAATCGTGATGACCAAACTCTCCCCAGAGAAAGGGCAAGAAAACGCACCTGTTACCATTTCAGATCTGAAGTCAGTGTAGATTATTACCTGGACTGTCAAACACAGACAGGGTTAGTTTTGTTAAACTCTTTCTCTTTTTTAATCTTCATTACAAGAGATGGTTCACTAGGTATGGGAGGAATATTATGTTGAAATGAAGATAGTGAAATCAATAAAAATGAGAACCACTTTAAAATTAAGGGGTTAGAGGTGCCTTTCAGCTCTAAATCTTGGATCCCATGACCTTGCAGGGTTATTCTGAAAACAGCTCTGTAAACTTTAGAGTACCCTATAAATGTCCATTACTCTTCTTATCAACATCCAGAGTGGGAATAGTCGGTCATCTTAAGGAGAGGCTTACTTCCCTTGGACCTCCCAGAGCAGGAAACCCAGAGAGACAACATGCACCAGCATTCACAATGTGTAACCTGAAGTGAATGAAGAATGAAACAGAATGTTTTTTGGACATAGCCAGTATGGAAATGTGTTTGACTATACATGTTTGTGAGACAGAGAGAGAGAGAGAGAATGAGAATGTGTGTGTCTGTGAGTCTGTGTGTGTATGACTTGAAGTGTAACTGGCACACTGGCCTCACAGATCTACCTTTGCCACTCCAAACCACCTGGGCTACATTACCCAGAAGTCATCCTTCCCTACTTATTTTTCAGTTCCTGTCATCTAAGGCAATCAGCCAGAAATAAGATTACAGGAATTTATGACCTCAGCAGTCAAAAGTATGTACATGGTATCTTGTCACTATTGTCCAAAAGTCTTCGATCTCCAGCTCTTTCAGACCAATAATGTCCACTTGGGCTTCAGATTTCTGGGACCTGGGTGGTAGGCATGGCTTGTAACCGTGCATTGGCCTGGAGGCAGGAGAGAGATGGGCTGGAGTTGATGACCTGGCAAAAAAAAGAAACAAATCTATCCTAGCAACAAGGTAGGAACCAGAGCCAGCAACTCTGCTCTTCAATCCCCTCTATTTGCTGGAAACAAGCTGGGCAGGGAAGCCGACAAGATTCTTCAGAACACTAAACAGGTGATTAAAACATCAGGACGAGTCTTTCCAAGCCGCTCAGAAAGCCAAAAACTCAGTTTGGACACCATCAAAAATTTTCCTCTCTGGAGCTGTATAACCTGGTCCACTGCTTCTGTCTCCTGCTTCTGTGGCCAGATGGGGAGCTCTGTGCTAATGATTCCATAAAACCCTCCAAGTTATCCTGAGTGTATTATCATGTGAAGAGAACCTATACTGTATTTTTCCATCAGGGATTGTCTCCCAGCCCCTCACTGGATCAAATGCTGAATCTTCAACCAACAAAAAAATGGCAGGGCTGACTAACTCCTGGCCCTGTTTCTTCTGCAGGAACTTGGCTCCAGCATCTGGCCAAGTGTCGATGCTTTGTTCGCTCTCTCGCTTCCAAAATGGCTGCCCAGAGTCTGTTATGAAACCCAGAAGATCTGCTAGGCAGTTGGTCAGTAATGGGGAGGTACTTAGCAGGCTTTGAAAGTATGACCAGACAAGGTTAGCAATTTCCCCCAGTAATATTTGCTGATCTTGTGGGTAAAGCTTTGTGAGTGAGTGAGTCAAAGTTGAAACCACCTCTTTCCCAGGCTCAAAACTTTCAGAAAGACAAAACAGTATGTACTTTAGTTGGTATTTTACAAGGGGCCATCTTTTTGTTAACCTTGAGTCATTGGTGGTAGATGTGTGATTTAGGGATCTTGAGGCCTTCATGATTCAGCATTACACATCTACCTTAAGCCCAGGATGTTTCTGCCATCCATGTCCCCTTGTGGAGGCACAGCTTTGCTTTCTCTCCTCCTGGATAATTTTTCTCGTCTTTGATCCCGTATATCTTTCTTGCTTTGAAGTACACAGTCTTCTTCCCTTTTCTACCAGTAGTTTGTGGGAGGTACTTAGGTATTCCCTCTGGGTAACTATGCAGAGAAAATTTTCTCGGAGGAGAGTGTTAGGTATGCCCAGGGCTAAGCTCCTAAGCCACAAACATGGCAGCCAGCCAGCTAGCCAAAGGAGAGCACCCACTGTTAGCATTTTGGGCAAGCAGAGCAGAATGCAAAGTTGAGAGCAACGTCTTTCAAAGAGGATGTTAGATACTTTCTTTAATTAAAAAAAAAAGTTTTAGGGGCAGCTAGGTGGCATGGTGGATGGAGCACTGGCTTTGGAGTCAAGAGGACCTGAGTTCAAATCTGGCCTCAGACACTTGACACTTACTAGCTGTGTGACCCTGGGCAAGTCACTTAATCCCATTGCCTAGCCAAAAAAAAAAAAAGTTTTTATTGATACCTTTTGTTTTTATATCACCTGTATTTCCCAATGTATACTTCCCCCTTCCTCTCCAAGAAAGCCATGAGCTATCCCTTATAACAAAGAACTTAGAAGAAGATAACAATTTTAACAAGACTAACCAACACATTAACCCAGTTCAATAGTATAATGTAATGTTCCGCAGCTATAGTCCCCACCTCTTTAAAGAAAGCAAGCTAAGAACATTCTTATATCACTACTTTGGGCTCAAGCTAGATCGTTATTATTTCATAGCATCCAGTTTCAATTGTTTTGTCATCTTTATTCTTTCTATTTACATTGTTGTAGTTATTTTGTATGTTGTTTTCCAGGTTCTGCTTCCTTTACTTTGCATCAGTTCATGTGCACCTTCCTATGCTTCTTTATATTTGTCATATTCATCATTTCTTACAGGGAAGCAATATTTCATCATACTCATGGTACCACAATTTGTTCAGCCATTCCCCACTTGATAGGCAACTATTTTGTTTCTAGTTTTTTGCTACCCTAAAAAGTACTGCTATAAATGTTTTGATATACATGGGACCTCTGTAATCATTGACTTCTTTGTAATCATTGACTGGGATAAAAGCCCACCAGTGAAATCCCTTAGTCAAAGGATGTGGGCATTTAAGTCACTTTCTCAACACTATTCCAAAGTCGTTCCATAATGGTTGAACCAGTTTGCAATTCTACCAATAGTGTATTAACAGGTCTGTTTTTCTGCCACTTTTACATCATCAACTATCCCCATCTTTTGTCATCTTTATGACAACTTGCCAAGTTGGAGGCAAACCTCAAATTGTTTTCATTTTCATTTCTCTGATGTTTAGTGCTTTTAAGTACTATTTCATCCGGCAAGAGTTTGCCATTGTTTTGATAACTGTCCATTCGTACCCTTGACCACTTAACCATTCAGGAATGGATTTTGGCCTTAGGTATTTCTGTTAGTTCCTTATTCATCACAGATAGCAGTCCTTCGTAAGAAATATTTGGGGCAATGATTTTTTTTTCCGCCAGGCCACTGTTTCTCCTCTTACTCCATTTGTATTGTGTTTGTGCAAGTACTTTTCAGTTTTATGTAATCAAAGTTAACTATTTTATCAGTCATGATTACACATATTACTTGCTTGGTCAAGAACTCTCTCAGCTATCACTGTGAAAGGCACCTGTTCTGCTTCTCTTAATTTTGTTATGGTTAGGACCTTTAACATTGAGGCCCCATAACTAAATACTTTTTATGGTCAGTCAGCCACATTTTTAAGCACCCACTGTATGCAGTGCCTGATACTGGATGATGTGAAGACATAGCAGAAATAATTTTAAAATTATGGTCCCTGCCCTTGAGAAGCTGGAGGCCACAAAAGTGAATGCTCATTAAAGTGCTATTTTTAAGTATAAATGAGTAAGTAATGCAAATTAGTTATCAAAAATTAATAAAGAATAATAAAAATATAAAGAAAAATTTAACACTCTCATATACACACATATACATATATACATACATACATATATATGTGGGGGTGTGTATAAATATATATATACATACACACACATATAGTCTGCCATCATATGCAGTGTTTCACATCCATCGTTCCCTACTTTTTTCTTTTTTTTTTGGTGAGGCAGTGGGGTGAAGTGACTTGCCCAGGGTCACACAGCTAGTAAGTGTCAAGTGTCTGAGGGCAGATTTGAATTCAGGTCTTCTTGAATACAGGGCCGGCGCTCTCTCCACTGCACCATCTAGCTGCCCTATCATTCCCTACCTTTGCCAAGAAGCAGTGGAGCCAAGTTTGATCATTACCATTCTACCACATCCATTTATTGTTATTATTATTATTATTTTGTCATGGTTGTGATGATTGTGTATATTGTTTTCCTGTTCTTCTTCAGCCCACCTTCCTGTAAGGTGGTTTATCTGATATCCATCACACTTGTCATTCCATCACATTCGCAGACCACAAGTTTGTGGAGCCCTTCCCCAACTGAGTTTGTAGAAATTTTGTTTCCAGTTCTTTGCTACCCCAAAAAGCGCTGCTAGCAGTCATTTGGGATCTGTTGGGCCCTTTTGTTTTTGGCCTCCTTCAGGGATTCAGTAGAATCTCCAGCTTAGGGAGTGCAGGCATCTAAGTCACTTTCTTTGCATAATTCCAGGTCCCAGGCACCTTCTTTCATTAATATTAATTGAGCAGATATTTATGAAGCGCCTACTCTGTACAGAGCACTATTAAGGGTTGGGGAAGATGCCGATTTTAGGTAAGACACAATCCATGGCCCTGGAACTGTCTATATTCTCTTATTTACTCCATTTGTATAACAATATAGGTCACATGAGTTCAGAGAAGGTTAATATCGGGCCAGCAGTGTAGCTAAAAATGAAAGGGAGGTACAAAATAATTAGTGCAGATTGAGATTAATTAAGGAAGGCTTCCTATGAGAGACAGATCTTGACCAAGGTTTATTTGATTTTTTTTTTAATTTTATTTTCTTCAGTTAATGAAAATCCACTTCTCTTCCTCCTGCAACAGATTGCTAAGAGTGGTCATCTACACTTGAAATTCCTACTACCCTCACTAAGTCTGGCACTCGCTGTGATGAGCGTGGGCTAACACCAGAGCCTGAGGTCATTGTCTAGGTTTCTCTTTAGTAGTCCTTCCCTAGCTGTGGCTGTTTGGTGGGAGAGCCTCCTCCTGGCACAGCCCTACTTGTGCGTTAGACCACAAGCACACTGATTGTCTCAGGGAAATAAGTGCATGTGTCTGCTGTGTTAGGGGCAGGACCCACAGGCTGTCCAAAAGAGGTGGCCCAGTGTGGGCCAAGCTTCCGTGCCCATCAGCAGGGAGGTCAGGCCTGCTCGTGGCCACCACGATAAGGAGACCCAGCCTCAGCAAACAAGAGTCAGTGTCATATACTGGGCCGGCACTTGGAGCAAAGTTTAAAGCAGGTGGTGGGCACGGAGGAGTAGCTCTGTAGTAGGGGGTCGTCTCCTCATTGGTGCGGCCCCCTCCTTTGGCAAGCAGTCATGATGAAGAAGCCTAGGGATGCCCCGACACCTGCTCAGAGTGAGGTTTTAAAATCTGTAAAATCCACAGCATTAGAAAGGAAGCCAATTATATTGAAATAGTTATTGAAAAAAACCAATATTGTTAAGCTCACAGACTGCAAGTTAAGACCCTTCCTCTAGAGGGCACAGAAGTAGAAGAGAGCAAGTATGTGCTTAAAGAGACTGCGTGCCCGAGTGGCTGCCACGTCTGCTGGGGCACAGCAGGGAGCGAGGGTACTCCTTTAAGGAGAAGCAATGAATGGAGGCTCCTTAGGCCTTGAGAGTTTACCTTCTAGCCAGTGGAAAACTGCTCGCTCTGGGCAGGACAGGGACTTGGTCCAAATGGTATTTGCAAAAGAGGTCTTTAGTTGTCTGTGAGCTGGGAACAAAGCCACTCTCCAATGTGGCCCTCTCGGGACCATGCACCACGAGTCCCGTGTGGGGCTCTACAGAAGGCACGCCTCCCTTATCTCTCCTTGAGATTTTCGAGCCTGCTGTGGAGAGAGTGTCTTGGCTTCTGCTAAGGAACCCCCTAGAAAGATTGCCCCTTGTTAAGCCCTTGTAGCAGGCATACGATCCCTCTCCCCCTCTCCCCCTCTCCACCATCCCTGTGGTTCTCACCCTGTTTGTGGGCCATAGCACAAGTAGGAATGTGCCAGGGAGAAAGGTCTCCCACCAAATGGCCACAACTAGAAAAGTATTCATTTAAAAAGAAACCTGGACCATAACCTCAGGGTCTCTGGAGGCCAGAGGGCATTGTGACTTGGAATGATTAGAGCCCCCGAGATTCTGTGCTCCATTCCCAGCACCTGCTAGCAGGGCGGCAGTAAACAGTCAGCCTCTGTGTGGGAGTCTGCAGATTAAGGCTGACTGAGGGTGTTTATCCCCAGGGGCTGAGCTTGTAGCCTCCCCTGCTGGTCTAGTTAGTGAGAGACCTAGCTCTTGAGTCCCAGGTTTCAGACTAGCTTAGTCAAGCTAGACCTGAATGTTTTGTGTTGGCAATGCCAGCTGGATGCCCCTCCCAGGGCTTCAGAGTACAGCCTTCCTGCCAGTGTGGGTAGCAACATTTACAGGTCTGTAGGGGCGGCATTGTTGGCCTGTAGCCCGAGCTGTGTGCAGCCTATCATCGATGGCATGCCAGCTGCTGGGAGGGCACCTTGGTGGCAGAGCCTGACAGAGCTCGCAGCTTTCCAAAAGGCCTGCTTTCCATTTGTGGGCAAATGAGAGGAGCCAAGCTAAAACCCACAACCACTGTCCTGGGAGGCACCAGTCTCCTGTCTGGCTTTATTTAGAATTTTCAAGACCAGGAATTTCAGGTGGGTGGAAAATTCAGTGTTAGAGATTTGCTCATCTTTAGTGACAATATATTACAGGTTCTTTTTTGAGGATACATTTGGCATAGTCCCCCCCATTTTTAAGGAACCAAAGAGGTGGTGGTATTTAGGCAAAGGATTTCATTTCTGTCTTGATTTTTGATAGCAACTCTGTTGTGTGGGTAGTGTCCTACAAAACTTGCCTGAAACCCTGCAGGCTGTGTGCCCATCACTTGGCAGGAGGAGAGTTAGTGGAGCTCAGAGTAGTTATCTTCTTCAAGACCAAGACTAGAGGAGAGCTGGCAAGAGGCCTTGAGCTCATGTCTATGATGCCTGCTTAGCAGTATGCCTTGAGCATCAGAGGTTGAAACGAATGCTCCAGCAGCTGTGGTGGCCAGATGAGCAACTCGCTGCCCCCCTCCCTGCCTCAGTCCCAGGCTCCAAGCCAATACCATGCCTTCCTGCCTCTCTGGCTGGCCATGCAACAGTAGTTGGAGGAGCTCAGGAGCTGAGGGCTGAGAGGGAGGCAGGACCATGGCCTCCCTGGCACTACTAGTCCCACTCCACATTGCCACCTGAGCCCTGTCTGTAATGCATTCCTTCTTGCTTGCTTCAAACCCAGTCTTCACTGTGGATTCCTTCCTGGTAACCAAATGCAGGTGCCTTTTGTAAATATCAGTGAGTCTCCACTGAAATTGAGCCTTGGGCCACGCAACCATTTCCCTTTTCTCCTGCCTTCTTGGTGGAAAGGAGACAGATGAAAGAGTTTATGATGGAGGAAAAAGGCATGCAGTGGCAGCTTCAAAAACACATCCCAGGGCCGGGGGCCTTCAGTCCCATACTGCCTTCCCAGGAGAACAACATATCCGTTGAGCCTGAGAGCGTGCAGATCACACACACACACACACACACACACACACACACACACACACACGATTCAGAGTTAAAATCTATCTGCCCCAATTGGCTATCACAGGCTAGAACAGAGTGTAGAAACTAGAGGCCTGGTAGCTGGGAGTGGCCGATCCTTTAGGGGGATGGGATTGGCCTAGGACAGCCTGTGCTCAGCTGCTGATCGCCAAGTCAAGCGATTGCTGAAACGGAGTGCGTCTCCCTCAGCTTGCCCAACGGGCTCTGGGCTTGGCACCCCTGGGAACATCACCTTTGATGCACTTTGCTGCCTTGTGCTGTCGGGGCTGTGTTTTGGAGGCTTAGCTTCTCCTGCCAGCTCTCCCCTGAGTTGGTTCTGCCCAAGTCTGAGACCCGAGGGCGCCCCTTTGCCAGACCTTGGGCAGGTTCCATCTCCCCCCTGTAGCCAGGGCTTCTACCAATGCAGTGGCCTCCGATTCCTTGCATCTACTCCTTCTACCCCCAGCTGTCTGCTTCTTGATGGGAAGCCTCTTCCCCAGGAATGTGGATCCACACAGAGGAGTAACCCATTTCCTTCATCCTCCCAACCCCAGAGGATTCCCTGCCTTTTGGAGTCTAACATTGCATTGGCAGACTCCCGTTCCAGCCGACCCACCCATGGCCAGCACAGGGCGGTGCCTTCTGCTCTCATCTGCAAAGTGTGAGCCTTAGAAACCTAGTGGCTCCCAGTGTAAGAAAACATGTTAATCTGAGTTGAATTCTTATAGCCAGTCCTGTGGCCTTGGCTTGTTAAAGATGATAATTAGCCCATTGCTAATTGGTGCTTTAGAAGTCAGGCCAAGCAGCCTTGTATTTTACCAGCCTTGGTGAGGGGGTTGGTGAGCTAGTCTGAGATTGTTTAATAGCTACTACAAGACTCCACTTTCCTGTGTGCCTCCTATTTGCTCTGAGGATATTCTGTAAAATTAACAAGTAGTAAATTTTGATGGAAGGTTTCAACAAATGTGAGGATAATTGGCTCTACTTACAACAAGAAAGAAGAATGGCAACCTGTAAACTCTTTGTTTGTGGGGGAAACCCCACTGTGACTTTCCCCTTAGCAAAAGAAGACTGACCCTTTCAGGGGCAGAAGGATCAGTTTAAATGTGGGACCTGCTGCAACTCCAGCCCTGGCTGTGGCTTGTTTTCCCTCTCTGGCCTTGTCACTTCCGCAAGAACGGGTCTCGGAGCAGGGCAGCGTGGCACCAAGAAGCAAGTGTGGCCCAGTTGCCCCAGAGGTCAGCCGACCAGATGGGAAGATGCTTCCTGAGCCTTATTGCCCCTTCCTGGAAGGACCAAGTGCCGGGGCCTCTGGGACGTGGAGCTTTGATGCTTTGGGACTCCCTCACTGGCGTGGGAGGCATTGGCAGTGTGGACCTCCACTTTGTCCTGAATTGGGCCTGTTCTGCTGCTTGAGCATTTCCATCCACGCTGGGAAGGGGAAGGAATGGGAAGAGGCATTTATGTAGTCTCTCCTGTGTGCCAAGCACTGTGCTAAGTGCTTTCCACAAATATTGTCTCGTTTGATCCTCACAACAACCCTAGAGGGTAGTGCTATTACTTATCCCCATTTTACAGTTGAGGAAACTGAGGCAAGCAGAGTTTACGTGACTTTGCTTAGGATTACCCAGTCTGAGGCTGGATTTGAACTCGGGTCTTTCTGACTCCAGGCCCAATGTGCTTGCTCTCTCTGTCTCTCTCAGACAATTGGGGTTAAGTGACTTGCCCAGAGTCACACAGCTAATGTTGTATGTCTGAGGCTGGATTTCAACTTGGGTCCTCCTGGCTCCAGGGCTGGTGCTCTAGCCTCTTTGTCACCTCGCTGCCCCCTCAATGCTCTCTCTACTGTGCCACCACCTGCCTCTCTACCTCCTAGGTACTGCTAAGTACCTGTGGCAGCCTCTGATTTCCAAGGACAGAGTGACCTTCTCCTCAGAAACCATTGAGTGAGCTCAGCTGCTTGGCCTCGGGTGTGTTCCCTTTGGTTCATAGATGCCTCTCTCATTCTGGCCCTTGATTCTCCCCTGGGGAGCTGTTCCCATCACTGATCCCTCGGAGGAGCTGAGCCCGGCTCGGGGCGGGCCAGTCATCTCGCTTCACCACATCTCACTTTCAGTTTTTCTTTCTGATTGGCTGCTTGCGTGTGTGCCTGCTCTGCCTGATAAAGAGAGTCCTACAAACCAGAGTTTCACTTCCACCGATGGCCTGAACTTGCTGCCCCAGGTGTCGTTTGCAGGGAAAAAGGAATTCTCTTTCTCTGAACTCCTCTGTGTGATACTGCCCTGGCCCCCACCCCCACTTTTCCTCTCAGCAAAAGACTACAAGATCAGTTGAGGGTGGGAGTGGAGTTTTTAAAGTGGGGACATTCTTGGTGCCCTCTCTGTTCCAGAGCCCTGGTGCAACCACAGAGCCGCTTTTCTGTTGTTGAGTTGTCCTGCCCTTTGGTGCCACTGGAGCTGGACACCCACCGGGCTAGCTCCTTAGTTCCCCAATAGTCTCGCTTCTGCAGAGCCCTCGGGTCTCAGCATCCCAGGGCAAGCTCTGGCCACGGAGCACTAAAAAGCTCATCGAGGCTTTTACTGTGGTATCCCCAGCAGACACTTCAGAAAGTCTGGGGCGTTTCCTCTGTCGAAAAAGAAAGGGTCAGCTTGGATGATCCCTGAGCTTCCTTCTGATGAGAATTCTCTCATCTCTTCCCCACCCCCGCATTCCCCAAAGGACAAAATGCAGGTTGTTCTGTTGGGCCTTCAGAGCCCTTCACACCCACCTCGAGTCCACATTATTCTCCTTCAGACTAGACTTCAGCCCAGCTGACCAGCCTCCTTACTGTTCCCCTGCCTCTCTCCCTTTGCCCAGGCTGTGGCCTCCTCGTTTTTCCTCCTCACCTCTCCCTCTACCAAGGCTTCCCTTAAAGGCTGCCTCCTTCGAGAGACCTTACTGACGCCCCAAAATTACCCTCACCCACCTGTGTGTACGTGTGTATTGTTTTGAAAATGCATGTTCTCTCCCCCTTAGTCGAATACACATTCCCTGAGGTTTGCCTTTGTATCCCCCAGCACCTAGCCCAGAGCCTGACAACCAAGTGTTTCATTGGTTGAGCCTATGAAAGGACTGCTTGCTCACATGCACGTAGTGGGACCTTGTCCTGCTTGGCCTGTTCTTCGGTGATGCCCCTACTCAGACAGAAGTCTGTTTGACAGCAAATGAAACCCTCTGGACAGAACCAAACCCAGAAGTAAATGAAGTTAGCTCCTTGGTGGCAGAAGTAGCCAACACAAAAGTCATGCACCACAGCAACATGACATGAAGGGTGGGATAGGCTTGGAGTCAGGGATATCTGTGGCTCTAGCCTGCCTGATACTAGTTGTACAAGCATGGGATGCCAGTCACTACCCCTCTGGAAGCCTCAGTTTGACCAACTGTAAAATGTGTCTGGTGTCCAAGATCCCCTCCTCAGAGGGTTGCTGTGAAGCTGCATGAGACCATTTGTGTGATATGTTTCTCAGGCTGTACAATGCCCCCCAGTGTCCCTTTGAGACAGCAAGGACCATCGAGGACCGCCTGGACTTTCCCTTTGGATTCCTGGTGCTTTTCAGTCCCTTCTGTTCGTTTCTCAGTTCTGTTGGCCTGGGTCACCTCCCCAGCTACAGAAGCCTCTGTGCTGTGTGAACCCAGACCAAGAGACCCTGCCTCCTGGGCTCCGTGTCCAGCAGCTAGAGCTGCCCGGGGCTTCGCTGTGCATACCACTTGCCGATCTCTCTGTTTTTCATTGATAGAGGATGGAAAAATGTGCTCATGAACAGAGTGATTGTGGGGATTATGTCATAGGCTTCATCTGGACTCCTTCCTCCCCAGCAGGCAGGCTGACTTTAACCCCTCCTCTGCCAGGAAGTCTTTCTTGTCCTAGTAGGGAATCTCTAGGAATTTGCTTTTTTGTACATCTGGTCTAAAGAGCATCCTCGTTGTCCTGCTGGCCGTGACACTGGGGGTTCCACCCATTGATAGACTCTCCCCAGACATGCCAGCGCCCATGGACTCCCCTACCGTAAGGAGCTCAGGCCCCTGCTCCAGCTCGGCCTCGTTGAGAGAACCTGAGGAGGACAGGAGACCCACGAGGCATTGACCATCCCCAGGCAGGGTAGGCTTTAAGACTGACACAGTGCTTCCTGAACAGCAGCCCTGGGAGCAGGGAGGACCATTTTACAGATGAGAAAACTGAGGCTTAAGGAAATTGTGACCTGTTCATGGTCACATAACTCCTAGGTATCACAGCTAAGAGTTAAACCCAGGTCTCTGATTCCTAATCCCCCATTCTGCCCCTTTTTCAATGCGGGGAGACAGGATGAGAGAGGAGGGTAGAGCCACACTTCTCTGGTGAGCAAACTCCCTTGTTAAATGCAGACCGGTTTTACAGAGTTGCCTGGATTCAGAATCCTGTGGCCAGTGTGGGTCAGGGGTCAGACTCGAACCCGGGTCTTTCTGACCAGAAGCATCCTTGGCTATTTTCTGGGGCAGGCAGACGGCTGCTCCCCCCAACTCCCTCCTGGAGCCCCTCACGGGTCAGAGCCTCTTCAGGCCAAACGTGAAGAAAATGCACTCCCGTTGACGTCCGCCTGCCGTCCACTGGTGGTGTCGTGGCATCAGAAAAGGGAATTCCCCCGAGCCCAGCCCCGAGGATGCTGCCCACCTGCGGGTGCTGAGCCCCAAGAGCTCCGTAGGGGTGTCCCCGCCAAGGACCCCCTCTGCCCCCGCCAGCTCCACGGCTGCACTGCTGACCCATTACATAATCCTCCTCCTCCACAGGGGGAGCAGGGGCAGAAGGTCAGAGGTCACGGTGGGGTCAGGTGGCTGACACACACTGTAACGACAAGGTGGTTAAAATTAGACCACAGAGAGGAAACTGGCAATCTTGGGGAAAGGCAGAAGCTTCCTCTGCGAGTGAGCGGCCGGGGGTGCAGGGAGGCCACCGTGCGTGCCGCTGCCAGGCGATTACTCATTTCAGCTCTGTTCTCGAGCACTCGGAGCCCCCGCTTCTGTATTTCTGGCCTCCTTGTCACACGCCTGGGTACATGCAGCACGACCCACCGGGGCCTAGCCTGGGGCTCGGAGAACTTCCTTCCCCTGCAGCAAGGTGTGCCCCGCCAGGGCCATCCCGGGTCTGGGACCTGCGTGGAAAGCCCTTGGGGGAAGACAGTGGGCACAAGAGGTCGAGGCTGAGGAACCAGGCCCAGGGTCCATGCTGACGGGCACAGCTGCCAGACCGCGCTCCTCAATCACAGACATTTATTAGTCTCCTACTGTGTGCCAAACCACTGTCACATGATTCAGCGTCAGAAACTGTGACTTATCAGTGGCAATGACAGGAAAAAAGAGCGTCGGCTTTCCCACTTCCCCCGAAGGACCACGGCACCTTTCTGTCTGGCACGGGGCTGACCCCTTCCCCCATCAGAATGGGAGCTCCTGGGGGCACAGGCTGGCTTTTCTATTCATATCCCCAGCTCCTTGCACACAGTAAGTGCTTAATAAGGGCTTGCATCATCCTTGCCTTCATTCCTGTGCCAGGTAGTTCTGGCTGGCCCTGTGAATAGAGACAAAAACAGCCAAGCGCCTGCCCTCAGAATAGCTCCCCTTCTATTCCTAAGAACAGCAGGCACTGAGTACGCCTCCCTCTTTGCTAAAATGTGATGTGATTGGTTACTTTTTAAAATGTACGTGCATTTGATTTCATTTATGCCTGATCCATGTTTTATGAATCTGATTGTAAGCTCCTAGAGAGCACAGGTCATTTCTGCTTAGTTTATCTAATTCCATGACCCTGCTCTCCCCTGGTTCTCCTCCTGCCTGTCTCGCCACTCTCCTCTTTCCCTTAGACGGACTGTCATCTACATCCCCTTTGATAATCCTGGGTGTCCCTCAGGGCTCTGTCCTGGGCCGCCTTCTTTTCTCAGTCTAGACCAGGGCTGGGGAACCTGCGGCTTCGAGGCCACATGTGGCCCTTTGGATCCCCAAGTGCGGTCCAGGATTTGTTCTGTGAAGTCTGGATTCCATCAAAGGGCATGTGACTCGTGTGACTTGGGGAGCTCCTTAGCTCCCATGGTTTCAGGTGAATGTCTCTGCAGAGGGCTCCCATCTCTTTGTCCAGCCCTAACCTCTCTCCCAGTGCCTCCCACTGCCTTGTAGATACCTCAAACTAAAGGTCTCGTAGACATCTTCAACTCAACATGTTCTTCCCTCTTCCTGACTTCCCCATTGCTGTCAAGGGTACCAGAATCCTCCCAGTCACCCAGGCTGTCAGCCTCAACCCCATATCCCATGCGTGGTTAAGTGCTATCGTTTCTACCATTGTGACATCTCTCATAGAGGCCTCCTCTCTCCTCTGACCCTACAGCCACCTTAGGGCAGGCCCTCATCACCTCCCACCTGGACCAGTGCAGTAGCCTGTTTTGGGGGGAGGGGGGCGCGCACGCACACACGCACACACACACACCCTTCATCACCTGGCCTCTTTCTACCTTTCTGGTCAGTCTTTTTCCCCATCACTCCCCTCCATATAGTCTGTGACCCAGTCACACTGTCCTCCTTGGTGTTCCTCAAACACCACACCCCATCTCCTGACTCAGAGCATTTTCCTTGGCTGCCCCTCATGCCCTGAGTACTCATCCTCCCTCCTTGTCTCTGCCTTCCGGCTTCCCTGGCCTCCTTCAGTTCTCAGCTAAAACCCCACCTGCTGCAAGAAGCCTTCCCCAGTCCTCCTTAATGTCCGTGCCCTCCCTCTGAGATGACCCCCAGTTTATCCTGTACACTTCTTCTTTGTGTGTAGTTGTCTGCCTGTTGGCTTCCCCATTAGACTGTGAGCTCCTTGAAAGCAGGGACTTTCTTTTCTTCCTTCCTTTCTTCTTTCCTTTCCTTTCTTCCTTCTTCCATTCCTCTCTCCTTTCTTTCTTTCTTTCTGTCTTCCTTCCTTCCTTTCTTTCTCTCTCTCTCTTTTCTTTCTTTCTTTCTCTCTCTCTCTTTTTTCTTTCTTTCTTTCTTTCTTTCTTTCTTTCTTTCTTTTTTCCTTTCTTTCTTTCTTCCTTTCTTTCTCTCTCTTTGTATACTCAGCATTTACCACAGGGCCTCACACATAGTGGGCTCTTAATAAATACCACTTGACCAGCCAACTGATAGGGTGTCCAGCATGGTCCCTCTCCAGATGGGCCAGGTGTCTGCCTTTTGGAGCTGAGTATCAAGCATAGTGAAGTCTGGTAAAGCTGAGAAGGAGTCCTCATTATTGAGGACTCCTCTGGTGTTCTCTCACCCAACACTGGCTCTGTGACCTAGTGTTGAATGTGCGAGATGGTCTTGTCAGATCTGTGAGCATTCAAAAAAGGGAGGGAGAAATCAGCAGGGAGTGCCGGAAACGATTATTCCAGGGGGAAGGAGCCAGTTGACTTGGGGGATGTCACATTTAACCTTCTCGGCGATGAGCTTAGGATTCTGCTTGTGACAAGACAGCAAGAAGATGAGGTCACCAAAGGCCAGAGAAGAGATACATGCCCCCTCCCCCCAAAAAAGATGGGTTTGGAAGTTAAGGTGTGTTTGTATGTGTTTGTGTGTAGGTATAATGGGAAAAGATTCCATTTTCTGCCTATGGAAATTCCATCTGAAAGTCTCATAAATGTGATGATTACTCAAGATATTGAATTTCATTTAAACTAAATCAGCCCCAGCTTCCCTAAAGTACTCGGTTGTGTTCAGACATAGTCACATGGCGGAGGAATAGTGTGATCTCATGAGGAGCAGAACTTTGGAGAGACACCACAGCCTAGTTCAGTCACCTCCTGGTGTCCGCCCGCCTGAGCCTAGGAGGACCCTGGGCCCCTAGGCCCCTGCAAGGGTTTGTCCGGAGGAATTTGTTGTGACTTACAGCTGAGAGGGGGAGAGGAAGGGTCATGGGGGGGGGCAGGAAGAGGGCCTCCATTGAGACTGATGATTTCATTGCCCTTCCCCATAACAAGGGGTTGGGGCTGCTGAGGCTCTCTTCATGCCTTCCTCCCCACCCCACTCCCAATATGTTCCTCAACATAGTCCCTTTTCCTCAGATGTGATAAAAAAAAGTTGGAAGACTGAGGGAAACACCAAAGGTGATTTCCCAAGGCCCTCCT
The DNA here is from genome assembly GCF_900497805.2 of Vombatus ursinus. NCBI lineage: Eukaryota > Metazoa > Chordata > Mammalia > Diprotodontia > Vombatidae > Vombatus > Vombatus ursinus. The sequence goes on from NW_020954546.1 coordinate 22,436,713, forward strand.
CACAAAGAGGGAGACTGTGGCCATTTCTCAGAGCATACATCCCAGAAGTCTGAGGATGCTTGGCCAGCCTCGTCCCCAGGGTACACGCACCCAGAAGCCTCCCTCCCTGACAGGCACGTTGACACGGTTCTCAGGAGCCCCTCGGCCAACAACTGATCCCTCCCACCATCTTCTCTTTCAGCAAATGCTTGTTTCTTTCTCTCCCCTTCACTGTAGGTTATTGCAGCCGACTGCAAGAGGGTCACAGTGCTGAAGTATTTCCTGGAAGCCCTTTGTGGACAAGAAGAGCCTCTGCTGGCATTCAAGGGTGGAAAATATGTGTCAGTGGCGCCCGTCCCAGACACCATGGGAAAGGAAATGGGAAGCCAAGAGGGAAAACAACTGGAAGATCAGGTACTATGCGGGAAAGCTCCCCGGGGACCAGCCTCTGCCCGAGGCTTCAGCTCCCTCTGAGCTATTTATAGCCACTGCAGGCTGGGTCTGTGGGTGAATCTCACGAGTGCACTCTGCTGGTGCCCCTGCCGGGCCCTCCTGCCTGCCCTGTGCCTTCATCTCTCCTACGAGTTCCAGATGCTGCTTTTTAATGCTGCATTGAAGGGAAGGGGGGCAAGGTTTAATAATGTGTAGCTCTGGAGGCTTAGGGAAGGGGCTGGGTGAGGGGGGTGTCAGGGTTCAGGGCGAGGATCAAGTTTATAGACATGGAGCTCAGGGCTGCGCAGGCCTGAGCTCCAGCCTCCAGCACACGGACAGGAAGAGCTGACACTGCTGGTCCCCCCCTTCCCCCCCCCCCCCTCCCCCCCCCCCCAACATCCTGATGGGATTAAGAAATCCTCCTCTTGTTTGTTTGGCCTTGGTTGTTTCTGTAGCCCTTAGTTCACTCCAGGTCCTGGAGAGACAGAGTGAGACAGATGGACACTAACTATATACCTGTGTACATGCAAAACATCACTGCTGCCAGATGCTCTGCCCTGTGTATGTGTGTGTGTGTGCTGTGTATCTGTGCGTGTGTGTGTGTGTGTGTGTGTGTGTGTGTGTGTGAGAGAGAGAGAGAAGGCATGTTTGCCTGTATACATGTAGAATGATACTGCCTCCCATGTGCACGTGTGCATACGTGCATGGGGGTGGTCAGTGTGAATGTGAAGGTCGCCCTGCTGCCAGGCTCCCTCCTTGTGGGCACCTGCCCACCAGGGGCCTGAAGGGGTCTGGATTCATGGGGCTTTTGTCCTCCTCCTTGCCTGCTAAGTTAAATGAGGAGACGTGCAAGGACAGCGGTGGATAGTGTTGGGAAGTCAGGGCCAGATAGCCCTCAGCCAGCAGTTGTTTGGGGCAGGGAGGCATGGAGGAGGTGAAACCAGTGTCACCTGAGAGTTGTGAGCTGGGGCCGTTTGTGACCAAAGGGAAGCGAGAATAACCAGGGCCCTCGGACCCTCTCCTTGTTTGGGCGGAGGCAGATCTCACAGATGGCTGTGGGTCTGCAGGCAGCCAGGGTCGTAATAAGCACTTTTCCTGTTACCAGGCACCTTCCCCGGATCATATCCTTTGCTTCTCCCAAGAACAGGCAGGTGAGAGCCCTGAGCCAAAAGTCAGAGGGCCTGCTTCCCAATCCTTTGTGCCCACTTCACTTCAGTCTCCCCTCACTTTGGGACCTTCCTAAGCCCCTTCTCACTCCAGATCTGTGGTCTGCAGTCCCTTTTAAGAGATGAAGAAACTGAGGCCCCTGGAACTGAAACGGTTGGTCCTCAGTCACCACTCAGCTCAAGGCTTCTAATTCTCTCCATCGAGTACCTGAAAACAGTCTTTTGCTCCCCTCTTCCAAGGTGGCACAGAACAAGTCTGTTGTCACAGCACCATATTCCACACTCTCCCCATCTCAGCCCATTGACCAGAAGAAAGGTCATGACCCACATGAGGCTGCCCACTTCTTCCCTTTCCCACGAGCCTCCTGGCTTCCCTTCTGTGAATGACTCCTGGGAAACCCTTCATAGGCCAGCCTGTGTCATTTCATAACCTAGCACTTCCTCATCTGCCGAGAGAGCGGAGCAAGGGAGGCTCAGTAACCACCTCCTGACCGTGGGCTGGCTCTCCCCAGACTCGGTCGCGGCCTTGGCCGTTGCTGAACATGTGGGCACCGTTCCCCAGGGACTGACTGGGTGGCCGGCCTCACTTTACCCAAGTGCTCCTGAACTCTGCAAGGGAAGAAATGATTTTGAGATGCACAATCTGAGCCTCTGGGAGGAATGAGGGATAGGCAGGATGACAGGAACCATGGGCAGATCAGATCTGTGTCTGTGTGTGATACTCCAGGCCCCTCAAGCGTGGGACCTCCTGTCCTCCAGAGAGTGACCCGTGATCTCCATATGTCTGAGTCGTCCATACCATGGGCAGGAGGCAGCTCAGGGGGGTTGGTGTGTGGTGCAGAAGAGAATCCAGCTCCCCAGTTCCTCAGAAATGCTCCTGCAGCACCAGTAGAGCTCCCTGGCTCTAATTTTTCAAGATCCTGCTTTTAAGACATGACTCTCACTTCTTCACAGCCAAGCCAACAAACCTCATCAGAATCTAATCTTATGATGAGCAGTTGAAGGGCAGAGCAGAGGCTGGACATTGCCTGGGAAGGGTTCTCAGACCTTACTCAACCAGGACTGGAAGGATTGACTGGGTCTGAGCTTAGGCGCTTGACTTAGTCATAGCAGTGAGCAGACACCAAGGGGATCTTGGTTTCTCTTTCACCAGGCTCCTGCCCCTAGACAAAGCAGTCCAGCCTGGCGCTTCTCATGTTGGAACTTCTAGTGGGAAGCATTGGAGGCAGTGTCTTGGAGCAGAGACTGAGGCCCACACCCTGTCTCCCTCCCTCCCTAAGCCCTCCCTATCTACCCCTGCTAACCCTGTCCCTCCAAGGAAGCGTTCCCGAGCTCCGTTGGGCAGCTGCATTTTCTCTGCTGACCAGGGCCAGAAGGAGAGAGGAGCAGAATCTGGGACCACCCGGAGAGTGGCCTTTGAGAGCAGAGGCTGCGGTAGGGGAGGTGACGACCCCCGAGTGTTCTATCAGACTGGCAGCAAGTTTCCCAAGCTGGATACCATTGGCCCTGGCTTCAGGGGAAACGGCTAAGCAGTCTGACAGTTGAGAGCATTGCTGGAAGGGGGGAGCCAGGCTCTCGCCCTGGGAAGGGGCAGTGGCAGGCTCTTCTGGGCCAGGGTGTCAAGGGAAGTTGTAGGCCCACTTCAGCTGTCAGTCACATCGGATTCCTGTCACACATACTGAGCATGAATTAGATTTCACTTTGAGCACTTCAGTTTTTCCTATTGTTTTTTCTCGTAGTAGTTTCAGAAGGAAAGTAGTCAGGGGTCGACTTGGAACATATGAGGATGCTTGGGAGGACAGTTAACTGTGAATGTGCAAGAATTTTTAGGGATATCTGAGCAGCCTGGCTGGGAGGGCTGGGTGTCAGTGACTGTGCAAAGGGAGTAACTCGGAGTGTGCTGGACAGAGACGGTGGGGCTGGGGACACAGCTCTTTCCCTACCCCCTCAGCCCTGGCCCACCCTTTGCCTGCTCAGACTGGCCTTTCTTCAGGGAACATTTTGAGCAGCCAGCACTAGGAAGTGAAGGGCAAGGCCTCAAATGAGGGCTCGAGGCTAACTATCTTTTCTCCTGCCTCTTTTCCTGGCCTACTCCTGCTGCCTGAAGGAGGACGATGTGGTCATTGAAGATTTTGAGGAAGATTCTGAGGCTGAAGGCAGCGGGGGCGAATATGACATCAGAGAGCTTCGAGCCAGGAAGCTGGCCCTGGCCAGGAAGATAGCCGAGCAGCAGCGTCGCCAAGAAAAGATCCAGGTGTGTCTGGGAGGGCGGGGGGCGAAGAAGGAGAGGGTGGTGAAGAGCAGGCTTGATGTGGCTCATGGGGAGGCACTCTGACTTGGTGCAGACATGCGTTGTGGTAGCCTCGCCATGCCAAGGCTTCCCACTTCCTGGTGGGTCTTTGGGGGTCAGAGACTCGAAGGAGCAAGAGGTGAAGTTCTGTCGCAGAGTTAACGCCCTTTTAATAGGAAGGGAGTTTTGGAGGAGTTTCTCTGAACCAGAGGGTTTTAACCTTTTCTGTGTCCTGGACCCTTGGTAGAATCATGTTTTCAAATGTGTCAGAGTGCATAGGACTACAAGAGAAACCAATGAAGTTCAAATGCAGTTACCAAAATATTTTTTTAAAAGTCAGAAACAAGTTCTGGACATCAGGCCCAGAAGCCCTGCTCCAGGCCTTCCTAGAAAGTCCTTCAAATAAGGAGTTTTCACAGCCTCCCATCGCTTGCCCCCAGCGAGTCGCACCCCTCCCTCCTCTTTCTGCAGCTCCTCCTGCTCTATTTGAAGCCTTCTCTCTCCCTTGCGTCCAGCCTCAGTGTAAAAAGGAGCCGTCCTCTCTAATCAGCCTTCATATGCCTAAAGAGCCAACAACATCCCCTCTTAAGTCTTGGGGAGACTCTTCGCTGTTCCTGTAACCTCTTTTCATCATCTTTGTGCTTCCTTGTCTCTGCGCATGATAGAAAAATGGCTCCAGTTGTCTGGCCCAGGGAATGCTAGGCTTTACCCACAGGACCTCTATCTTCCTATGTGTCCTGGAGTCTACAAGGGAGTCTCTTCAGACCCGGCCTCAGGAGGCTTGCCAGAGTCCTGAGAATCAAGCTTGGATTGCTGGGGAAGCCCCTCTGGCCACCCTGACTGGCCCCTTTAAGAGAAGGCCCCACATTCGCCATGACTGGCTGCCCTGCCTCCTGTCAGCCTCCTTCCTCCGGCCTCACAGCCACAGGAGGATTTCTCAGCAGAGGAAAAATTCCCCCCCAGCACCCCCCTCTTCCCCCTTTAATGCCCAGGGCCCTTCACTTCCATAATTCTTCATTTTCCAGCCTTGAACGTAAGCCAGACACATCTGTCTGGCCATATGCGTGAACCCTGCAGTCTGTGCCGAGGTGGCTGTAAAACAGGGCCGGTGAAGGCCCTTCTGGGAGAACGCACACATGTGTGTACCCTCGGGCCTTTGGCTCCCTGCCCAGAACCACTGGGCTTCGTCTCTCCAAACCCACGTTAACCTTTTCTTATTTTTCCTCTTTTTGTTTAATTTAGAAAAAAAAAAATCCCAAGGAAAAGGTATAAATTGTCCTGGGAGTGGGGGAGAGGCTCCCAGTTAGAGGGGCCATTATTGTTGGCAGGTACCTGGGTTGCTAATACAATAAGGAAGAATGGAGCATCGAGTGCATTAAGGTTGGGGATATGGGCCGTAAATTAAACTGCTCTGAACTCCACCAGCCTCCGAGGGGTGTTAACTGAGAGGTGTAAGTCAAGTCCCCAGCTCTCAGCAAAACAGGAACCACACGTTTGGGGAAAGGGATGTAAAGATGGGGTGCAGAAGCTGCCCCCTCCCCACCTCTGTGTAGAAACCAAGGGGGATTCTCAGGCTGCGCGCGCCCCCCTCCCCCACTTCCTCACTTGTGGGCCTGGACCCCTGGGCCTAAGCTCATCCATTGCCGGGGGTGGAAGAAGGAGGGGAAGATCTGGGCTCTCTCCACAACGGACTCCTCCCTCCTTCCGGAGCTGCCGAGGGGCTGTGGAGTGGGGCCGAATGGAGGTCAGAGCAGGGGTGTGGGCAGTTCCCTGGGTCTGTGCAGCTGGAGCTGAAGCCTAATCCAGACCCTTCATGCTCAAGGCAGCCCAGCCCTGGCTTTTTTTTGTTGTTGGACTAGCCCCGCTTTCCTCGGTCGTCCTTGACGCCTTGAGCCCCCTCTTTCTGAGAACTCACGCTGGGGGGGGTGAGCGGAGGGCTGGGATGTCCCCTTCTCGCCCAGTTCCCCGCTGGACATCCTCCCCGAGGTGTGGCTCCTTGGCACCTTGCCCCCTCGCTGGCACTGCTGCCCTGACCCCAGGAGGCTGCTCTGTGCTTTGGGCTGCCACCAGCTGGGAGCGGCCAGGCTTCCTGAGCAGTCGCAAACATCCCACCTGAAGCACAACAGTCTCTTCCTCTCACCATGGCTATTGTTCTGCTCGGCATTACAGCAGCAGCCCCGCTCGCCAGCCAGCTATGACATGTGCTCTGAAAATAGCTCTCCTCCCCGTCCCCTGCCCGCCCGCCTCCTGGACATGCAACCGCTCCTTTGTGGCAGCCTGAGGAGTCGGGAGCTAAATATAGCTGGGGAGTGCGGGGGGCTGAACAATGGGGTGTGCGCATGACCCCCCTACACCTGTGTGAGAGTGGCTCGGCTTGCCCGCGGCGGAAGGCAGACACCCAGGCCCGGCTCCCGCCTGGCGGGAGGGCCAGCGCGCTACCAGCCGAGGAACACGTTCACGCCAGGGCAGGAAGGGGTAGCCAGAGGAGCCTCCCTCCCAGGTTGTGCATTTGTTCTGATCCTCCTGCCCCCATCAAATTGCCTCTCTTTACAGAGGAGGAAACTGAGGCCCAGAAAGAGCCTTGCTGAAGGCCATACCAATAGATTGGAAAGCCAGTCCTCTGGCTTCCCCTATGCCACTTCCCTTTCTGAATCAAGCCAGAGGTACTTCTGTAACACGTGTTCTGTGCCTGGCCTTGGTCTAGGAACTGTGAGGGAAACCAGACAAGGAGACAGTGTGTTCCCTGGCCTCGAGGGGCTGCCATTCAGTTTGGGAAGACAGGCTGAGCCCATGCAACAACTGGTCATTAGAATGTTCGGCCCCCAAGGTGCTCCAGGAGAAAGAACAGCTCGGCTTTCCAGGGCCTCTTCTCCACAAGAGCATTAGGCGCCCCCTGAGTTGAGGAGAGCTTGGGAGGAGTCCACAGTAGGAGCTAGAACTCGCAAAAACTGGCCTCCAACCCTGGCACTCTCACACCTGCCTAAAGGCACAGTGTGGTTCTGAGCAAGTCTTTATTTCTGGGTCATGTGTAGAGTGGAGATGATGATAGCCAGGCTCGTTCTTGAAGAGGTGTGCTTTGGAAGCCCTAGAGGCCTTGGGCAGTGCTCGCCCATCTGCCTAATCAGTGGAGCCATGGGGCAGGAGGGGATGAATGGAGTAGCCTGTCAGTCAGGAGGAGCCAAGGAGGGGAGAGCAAGGCGGTCCGTGCCTGGCTGTGCCGCCCAGTCTTCGCTTAGCTCCTTGACGCCTCCATTGGCTAGCTGAGCCAGGGTTTTCTCTCTGTGCCTACTTACTAATGTCAGCACGTCAGAGCTGCCTTACTTTATAGGAGGAGTACATGAAGCGGGGTTTTCCCAGGTGTATACAGCATATTTGTCTCCTCCCAGCTAGAGGATGAGGGGGTCAGTACCCTTGAGAACCTGCATGGTCAAAACTTAGCATATCTTTACCTTTGTCCTTCTCCACCTCCATGGCAGAATGGTGTCCATTGCAGTTGTCTGGTCTGCTGTCCAGGAAGGACAGGGGTGGGATACTCGGTTCCCTCTCCTGCTCTGGGCCCTCTCCTCTCGCTTCTGCCTTTCACCTGGTCTGAGCCAACAGGAACCTCGGCAGGGTGACATTCGCCTTCCAGGGCATCACACTTGGCCAAGGGCCAGGCAGAATCTGTATGAATCACCAACCCCTCACCCCTAACAACCCCTCAGCCAGAGACTTCTACAGCTTTTTATTCATACAAACAAAAATAAATCCTACTACCGGCCTCTGAACTCCATTGGAGTGCGCTCCCCCCACTCCCCAAGCATCCCCAGGCTGGGAGCAGAGACTTGGCACTCTCCCCACCGACCTCACTTTTTTACACTCCCTGCGCATCCTGTGTCCTTCTCTCACCGTGCAGCCGAGGGATCAGAATGGGACGTGACGGCCGGCACAGGCGCCATGCTCAGCTGCCAGGAATCTGACGGGTAAAATCTGGAAAAGTTGGGAGGGCAAATGCGCCACACACACACACACACACACACACACACGCACACGCACACATGCACACATGCACACACGCACACCCAGATCCACACACTGAGAGCACTACAGAGAGCATCCACAGAGAGAGAAAGCCTCGAGAGGGAGGCTCAAAGTGCTCCACTTTCTGCGCTGCTCCTGTCAAGGAAGCCATAGCAGGCCGATGACCTAAACCAGACCATCCCTGGAGACTCAACTGGTACCTCAGGGAAGAGTGAACAGCTCCTTTGAACCCTTCTGACACTAAGTGAGGGCATGGGGGGAACAGGAAACGGTTTTTTGGTGACTCACTGGGCAGAGCTGGGTTAGGGGAAGTTCGCTACAGGAGGCCCTGTTACCAGATGAAGGGGCCACGGCTTGACGTCTCACCACCCCTGGAAACGAGGAGGATTGTTGCCACCACTGGCCCTGAGCCAAAATTCCGAGAGTGTAGACCGTTGTACCATTGCTGTCCTGTGTACCTTTCCTTCTTCCCCTGCTCCTCCCATCCCACCCTCAAGGTTAATGTTTGGGAAAGGCTTGCTTGCCACTCGCCTTTTGCATCAGGTCTCAGGCTACCATCCTGCCACCAGGTCAGGTCTAGAAGGTAGACGAGGACCTGGGAGATGTACAGACTAAGCAAGATAAAGATGGCATCAGTCCTCAGTTTGCCTGTGAAGGCAAAGAAGGGCCAGTCGTGAGGATGTCCTTGGTAGGGTGAAAGAGATTGGCGTGGAAAAGGTTAGTCCCGTGATGAGTGAGATCGTCCTGCTGCCCTTTCCGCTTCCACAAGTGCCCCCATGTCTCTTCTCAGAGGGAGGCCAGAACAGGGAGTGCTCCAGGCAGGCAGGAGCAAGAAGGCCTGGGGAAGGGGAGGAAGAGGAGGGAGAAGATGAAGAGCAGAGCGGATGCCGTGTTTGGGTGGAGCAGACAGGACAGGAAGAGGTTATCAGAGCTGTGGGGTTGTGGTACCTGGGAAGGGGAGTGACCTCAATGGTTTGTTCTCACGCTCTCAATTACTTGAAAAGAGTTGGTCCTGCCAGTGGGCGTGTGGGGGGGGAGGCCCACAGATGGCAGCCAGCAATAGAGGTGCGAGGCAGGCTTCAGCCATTCGGGGTCATACTGGCAGCATTCCCTTACTCAGAAAGAGAGGTCCCCCCAAGGTCACAGGGAGGTAGAAACCCTGGGCTTTCAGTTTTACTGTCATAGCCCGGGAACTAGAACAGCGCTTCTCTTTTCTGTTGGTGTCTGAGGCTCGGCACACAGGACCTGGCCTTTCTGGGCGCACCTGCCCTGGGATCGGTGCCACACCCGCCGTGTCCTGAGCAGTTCTGAGGCCTCACTGAAACTCCCATTCAGAGTGTCACCAAGGGAGCGCATGTGGGTGTGGTGGTCAAACCCAGCTTTGGGAAGATGTCAGGGATGAGGCCCCCCAGGGAGAGGGGACTCCCCCCCTCCCCCAGAGCACTTGGAATATTAAAACTCACCCTTATTAAAAAGCCAAACAGATGCAGAATGCTGGGTTCCACAACACTGAGTTTGGGGGGGGATGGAAGCAAGGTGCCATGGAGAGAATGGAGAAGAGCCCCTGAGGCCCTGGGTGGGCCTTAGGCCCAGGCCTTCTGCTTCCAGGGCCGTTTCTCTTCCTGGGGCACCTCATTCAGCAGACTCGACATCAACATTACATCTGGGCCGGGGAGCTGGGTCTTCATGCCCATGGTATTGATTTATTGTAACGGTCTGTAAGAATTTGGACAAACCGAGCATCTCGAGTGATTTCAGAACATTGACCCAGTGCCGAGGAGAGCTTTTCGCTTCCTGTGTAACTTGCCTTTCTAGGGGCTGTTCGGTCTTCATGCTGTTGGTGCCCTTGTTGTCCCTCTGCCTTGAGTCTCAGGGTCTGACCCCTAGAAGCCCAGCACTCCTCTCCATCCTCTGAGCCCTGCTTTCAGAGCTGGCCCTGAGCTGCTTGGGGCTCCCCTTTACTCTGGTTCCTCTGACACATGTTCCAGTTGACCTTCTCTCACTCACCCATCGGCCTGCCTGTGTCTTGTAGGCTGTCCTGGAGGACCAGACTCAGATGAGGCAGATGGAGCTAGAGATCAGACCCCTGTTCCTTGTACCAGACACCAATGGCTTCATTGACCACCTGGCCAGCCTGGTACGGCTGCTGGAGAGCAGGAAGTACATCCTCGTGGTGCCCCTCATTGGTGAGTCATGCCAGAGAGGCAGCAGGGCCATGGCCTTCCCCGCAGCCTGGCTACCTTAACGCAGGCCTGAGGGCTCCCTAAACATCACACCCCTGGGATGGTGGGCCAGGCGGACAGAGCCAGGCCACTTGTATAAAGCTGATTCAGAAGGAACCTGGGAAGGAGCAGGGCGAGGGAAAATTGTTTAACTATCCAAGCCCGGCGGATGATTAGGGCCGAACTATGACTTCGACTGCTGAGCAAATGGACTCCTGCGTCTCAGCAGCTAGGGCCTGCCTGAGCCCAGCCCTTGTTTTTATCCTTATAAAGCTCGCAGTAAAACGGCAAAGCTGGTTCCCGTTATTGGTAAACACTCAGCCCTGGCAGATAACGGCAGTGCTGCTGGGTGGTCTGGCAGCAAGTCTGGGAGGATTTGAAGTGGTTAGATGCCTTTGGTCTGATTGTCTTATAGCTTTTCATGATGATTCTGTTGGTTGGAGGTAGCATTCCTCTGGCCGGTGTCACCATAAGACGACCAGTGAGGCCATCTAGAACCAGTCCTGGGCTTTGAGCAGTCGCCACTGTCTGAGTGCTGGTGTCGGTTGGGTGTCAACATCTCAGAACCTCTGTTCATCCCAGTCCTTGGAACAAGGGCTTAGCTGAGGCTTCACTGGAGACAGAGATACTTTAAACTTCTGTTTTGAGGGAGCTAGTCTGCCCTGTGTCCTGGCACCTCAGCACTCATCCCCAAGTGTCTGGTCAGCTTCCATTAGACTCCGTCACGGGGTAGTTGATGGCTAGTCCACAGAGCAGGGTCTTCAGAATGTCTCTGTCAAGTTGGCCAGGGGTCAGTTGCTGAGGAGTCCTTTTCCCTGGGACAGCAGGGAGCGTGGGGGAAATCTGCCCAGCCCTCCACCTCTGCCACCCCTTCCAAGACCTCCAGAGAACTGCTTCTCTGCCCTGAGCATCCCAGCCCCTGGGCTGGGGGAAGTAGGTAGGAGGTGACTGCCCCCAGAGAGGTGATCAGTCACTAGATTACTGCAGGAAACACACAATCAATCACCACCTAAGCACTAGGGCCCTCATGGGGCCTCCCTCACGGGCCTCCCTCTCTCCCTTCAGCCCCACAGATGCAGGCAGGGGGAATAGCAGCTGTGTGCTGGGAAACATTTAACAACCAGCTGCCCTGTGCACCCAACACCTTTGACGTTTCATCTGCATTATTCACATTTTCTCCATCACTTTCTTAAGTTTAAACAATTAACAAAACAAGTAATCCAGCCTTGCTTTTTGGCGATTTGCTGATTTCTGAGGTGTAAATGCTCTTCCTGAAAATTTAGCAATCGACTCCAAGAGCTGGCTAGAGCTGGCTCCAGCATGGCCCTGCAGCACAGCCAGGAAAGGAAGAAGGCAGAAGTAGCTAGCGGGGGGCCTGAGTACAGATTCTGGGGGGACTGCAAACAGCTGGAAGGGAGAAGGTAGGCAGCACCCGAGCTGTCCCCCGCACATGTCCCTGAGACACAGCTGACAGAAAGGCACCAGCTCACCCTCTTTCTGAGCCCCAGGGTATGGAGCAGCCTCGGGGCCATATTCTGCTGAGCCTGGCCTGCCCTGTGCAGCCCTGATCTGTGAGATGGTGAGGTGGAGGCGGACCAGCTGGTAGGCCAGAAAGGGATGAGCTTTCTGGACATCACCTTGGTCATACTTCCACGTTTTACAGACCCGACCTTAGTTCTCTGTGGAAATTCAGAGCCAAGGACCAGCTCTTCCCTAGGATGAGCTTACGGTCTTCATTGGGGAAGCAAAGAGTGTATAGACAAGAAAGTTTGAATTAAATGTATGAGAAAAAGATCTGAATTGGTAGAGGAGACTGGTAGCCGTAGCAGCCCCCCTCTGACCCCCTTCAGGCTCGCAGGCCCTCCAGGGACCAGCTCCTCTTCCATCCGGGCAGCAAGGGGTGAGGGCCGAAGCTTTCTATTGGGCCTCTTTCTCTTGCCCTTTAACCCGCTCCTTCTCCTCCAGCCTGACCCCAGCATTGAGAAGTCCTGCCTGGTGCAGAAGCACAAACAAGCTTCCCTTTGAAGCCTGTTTGGTTTGGAGCAGGAAAGCGGATTTGGGGATGGGATACCAGCTTTTCCTGTTTGATGTTCCTCTGGCTGCTGCACCACTCCCCCTCCCCCCCAACCAGAATCCCAGCTGAGCCTCAGGTTGTGTGTGTGTGTGTGTGTGTGTGTGTGTGTGTGTGTGTGTGTGTCCGTCCGTGTGTCCGTGTCCATCCCTGCACAAATGCTTACACATATGTGTGTGGGGCAGCTCCTTAGAATACCCAGACAGTGAGTGCCAGGTTTACCATGGAACAGCCTGCTCATGCCGGCTCCCCAGGCTGTGAATCACTGTGCTTAGGAGAGGCCTCAGACCCCAAACTCTCCCCGAGCCCCCAAGGAGTGCATATTTCCCACTTGATCTCAGGCTTTTGGCTGGAATCTTGGAAAGAATCTTCACCAGAAATGGAGCTATGTCTCAGACACACACACACACACACACACACACACACACACATGTTCTTGCTGTGTCAGAGGTGACAGGGGCTTGCTGAGGCAGTGATGTTGGAAAAGGACAGGGCCCTGCTAAATTAATCTGGTAAAGCATTTGAGGCAGTGCTCTCTTCCTCCACTTGGCCTGTGGCCTTACCCACTCTGCCAGAGGGCACATCCAAAACATTGGCCTCGATAGCTCCTAAAAGCCCCACTCAGGCTTCTGCTCCAAGTGTCCCCAAGGTAGAGGAAGAATTTCCCCTCGTTCTCATTCCCTCCCCCATATCCTCCTACTCCACATAGACTCTCCCTGCCCTCCCCCTCTGGGGAAAGGCATACCATTTGGCCACGTTCCCCCCGAGGCCAGGAGGCCCTGGTGGTTCCTATACCAGCCCCAGGAAATCCCTTTTGAGACTTCAGGGAGTGCTGAGGGGCAAGTTGGCCCTGAAGAATCAATGAGAAGCAGCAGGCCTGGAGCCTCTCATTGCAAAGAACCTGGGTACTGCCCCCAGAAAGAAGGCAGAGCCAGCCCTTTCCTTGCCTTCTTTTCCCTTCCCAGTGTATGCCATGATGTTCAGCACCAGGCACTTGGGTCCTGTGGCTTTGGGAGGGAGTTGATACAGAAGGTTAGGAATCCTGTGAATAAGGTGTGACTTGGATAGATGGCCCAGAAATTGGAATGGCCCTTAGACAAGTGACCCTGCCTTGACCCAGCTGCACTGTCAGAAGGAGCTCAGTGTGGATGCTAACCTGAACTCTCTGGGGCTCCATCCATCAGTGATTAACGAGCTAGACGGCCTGGCCAAGGGGCAGGAGACAGAACGTCGAGCCGGGGGCTATGCTCGAGTGGTGCAGGAGAAGGCCCGAAAGTCCATCGAGTTTCTCGAGAGGCGGTTTGAGAGCCGGGACTCCTGCCTGCGGGCCCTGACCAGCCGTGGCAATGAACTTGAATCCATTGCCTTTCGAAGTGAGGATATCACTGGCCAGCAGGTAAGAAGACAGCTTATCTGGGAAGGGGAGAAGTGGGGACCGGTAGACTCAGTCATACACCAAAAGGCAGAGGAGTCAGGAGAGAAGGGGAAGAAAGAGAACTGACGGGTGGCTAGCTGAGGCACAGGGAGCACGTAGGCAAGCTCTCCTTGGGTACCGTGTGCCTGATGCCAGGCCGATGTAGCACGTGTGAGGGACTGAGCCGGAGCCGAAGGAACAAGGCAGCGTCAGTGTGAATGTGTAGCTTATCAAGCCACACGGGAACCAGAGTGTTTGATCCTCTCCATTTCAGTGCACATCCTTTCCCAGCAGGTTTCAGAGTCACATTCTGATGTTTTTCACACTCTCCTTCTCCAGGGAAATAATGATGACCTGATCCTCTCTTGCTGCCTTCACTACTGCAAAGACAAAGCCAAGGACTTTATGCCTCCCAACAAAGGTACAGCACCCACCTTGGGCCTTCCCTCTCCTCCCCAGGGCCCGCTCTTTACCAGTGGGTGCTGTCTGGAGAGAGCTGGCAGGAACGTGGGTGGTTTAGGCATGAAAAGCAACCTTTTTGTCCACATTTGCCCTGCTCTGTACATCCCCTGGATGTACTGCCTGGAGCCTGCCTGGAGAGTTCTGAACCAGCTTGCTCATAAGCCTGGATACAGGTTGTAAACAGAAGCCTCTTCCATGGCCTGCATGTGGCCCTCCACCATAGCCCTAGTCCCACCCATCTCAGCTTCCACTTTGGTTAATAGAAGATGGCACCAAAAGCCAATTCTCCCTAACATGAATATAATTTACCTGATTTCTAACAGGTAACATACATTTCTTTTTATAATCTCATTCCCCACAGTCCTGGTTAGCTAGACCAAAAACCCATCAGCCCCTGGCAATGAAGCAAGCTATGTTTAAATCCCCTTTCTTAGCACAGCCATTTTCAAATTCTCAAATTCCATCTGTCTCTACTTCCTTTAGTTCATATCTGAATTCTGACCACATATCAGGCATGAGGGTACTGTTCAAGAGAGCCTCGGGGTCTGTGGTCTGGAGGGCAACCTGTATTTTTACCACTTTTCATTCAGGGAAGGAGGAAAGCCCCTGCAAATGTGGCCAGCGTCAGAGGAATCGGCCAGACCTGTGTTGGACGGTGTTCCCATCCCAGTCTAGAATAATGCTGGCCTTCTGTGATTCTGTCCCCCATGCCTGGGCTCTCCCCAGAGGCCTCAAAAGCCTTCAGTACTTTCCCCACTTGTCCCAGCCCACTGAATCACTGAGGTTCCAGAGAATTCTGTCCTCCTGAGATGACTTTCATCTTGGTGTTTTCTGCCCACGTTCCTGGCCTACCCTGCTCCCTCTGTATCATTTCTTCTATTTAATGGGAGTTCCCAGTACTTCCTAGCTTAATGTCATCTGCAGAATCCATCATTGCTCTCAGAGCTCCATAGCTGGTCATTCTCACCGAGTTCCCGTCTCCATATATGTCGACTCTCCTTGTCTTTTTGTCTCTCTTTCATTCTCTCTGTTTATTTTCATAGCACTGACTTTCAGGACAGTCCCTTCTGTCCCTCTCCTGCCCATCTACCCTGGAGGCCTCATTCCAGAGGAGCTGTTCCCCACCCCCAGCTGTCACTTCTTCCAGATCTGCAGAGGTTTCCCAGCCTCTGTTGGTGTGCAGACCCTTTTGGTCATGGCCTTCCATGCCTCCACTGTAGGACTAGGAGGGAGAGCTCTGAGCTGACTAGGGCTGAAGGCCGCTGCCCCAGTAGAGTCCTACACAGGTGGGACCCTTGCGGTGTTGGGAGAAGATGGACAGATGGTGCTAAAGCCAAGGAATCCTCTTTCTTCAGCCTTGATAGCACCACCCCCCTCTTTGGCTCCCCTTCCCAGGAGGCTGCCACAGGACTCAAACTGCCATCCTCAGGACCGCCCCTATTGCAATTACATCAGCAGCTGCTGGAGTAATCAAACCCCATTTGTCAGTGTGAATTCTTAGTAGATTAACTTGTCAGATTCACAGAGAAACCGTCACCAAATGTTTATGTGTAAACGATGTTGAATTTTAAAATCATGTGGATTATGGCGGATGGGGCCTGACAAGATGACAGTCTCTGGTTTCTAACAAAGTTCAGTTACCAGTGTCAAAACAGAGGATGTTTATTGTTAAAAATGTCTCAAAGTATCCGCAGAAACCCCTTCGGACCCCTGCCAGCAACACCGGGCCTGGGCTGACTGACCTGGGGCCTGGGACTCTCCCAGTTTGAGTCTCAGGCCAAGCAGGGATGGGGTTGTGTGTAGCCTCAGACCCAGGCTCCCAGCCACCATCCCCATACCCCACAAGGGGTCCAGATCTGGACCATGAAATGGCCTCAAAGAGCATCCCTTCACCCCTCTTCCTTGCCTCTTTCGATTACATCCATGGTCCACCCTTTCCTCACTCCCTTTTCAAGCCCATGACATGCATCCAGCCATCCTTCTCATCCTCCCCAAGGATGAGGTCGGCAGGTCAGACGTGGATGTTTACGCACGCGTGTGTGTGTGTGTGTGCACGCGCGCACACACACACCACCCCCTCACACCACCAGGGGGAGGGGGGGAGGGATGGGAAGGGCTGTTCCCTTTCCAGCCAATGCCACAGGCCCAGAATAGAGTATGCTGGAACACTTAGGGACAGGCATTTGGCCATGGAGATAGGGTCTTCAAGGGACTAAGCAAAGGAAGCTGGAGGATGGAAGGGGAGAAAGAGGTGGCACTGAGGGGTCATCGGGCTACCCCGCTGCTGGTGCATGTGGAAGGACAGAAGAGCCCTCACTCCCCCAACACTGAGCTTCACTCCAGAAAGTGCCAAGAAATCCTCCCTCTAGTTACTTCTGCCCCCCTAGAATCGAGAACAGGATTTCTTAGCCTTTTATGTGTCTAGACCCCTTCGTCAGTCTGGTAAAGTCCTATTCAGAACAAGGTTTTTAGATGCATAAATACATTGG
Organism: Vombatus ursinus; assembly: GCF_900497805.2. NCBI lineage: Eukaryota > Metazoa > Chordata > Mammalia > Diprotodontia > Vombatidae > Vombatus > Vombatus ursinus. The sequence continues at coordinate 22,453,258 of NW_020954546.1, forward strand.
ATTACAAAAGAAACTAATTCTATTGAAATACAGTTATCAAAGTATGTTTAAAAACAAGTTCGCAGACCCCAGGTGAAGAATCCTTTGATCTAAGGCAAATAGAAAAAGCTGCAGAGACCCTTCAGCCTTGGACCCTCCAAGGCATGGCCCCTGGGGAACCCCCCCACCCCTTACTGTTCCTCTCTCTTTCTTGTGGTCACAGATGAGCCGATCCGGCTTCTTCGAGAGGTGGTGCTGCTGACAGATGACAGAAACCTTCGAGTGAAGGCACTGACAAGAAACGTGCCAGTCCGGGACATCTCAGCCTTCCTCAAGTGGGCACAGGTGGGGTGAGAAGGCCACGCCGGGCACCATCCCGATGGAACCGTTCTCGTGAGGCCAACAGGCACCACGCATGGCGTGGGAGGAGCCCAAGCGCCCTCGCCACCCACCCCACCCAGACAATAAACCATCCTCTTCCAACCCACCACCGTGGCCGTGCTGTGGGGGAGCCAGGACCCTCCTCAGGCAGCAGAGATTTAGCAGGGAGGCTGGCTGGTGTCACTGAGCTGGGGCCCGCCCCTGGTCTTAGGCCTTCTCCCTCCCCTCCTCTCTCCCTCCTCTACCCTGATCCACCGAAGACAGTGGAAGAGCCTCGCCCCTGCAGGAACTTGGGTGCTAAGGTGTGCCAGGTTGTTAAGGGTTGGAGTTGGATGCAGGTGAATGGGGATGAGGGTCAATTAGTCTGATTCCTTGGAATTTCCCCATCCCAAGGTCCTCTTTCTGTCTGTGCTATGATGAGAACATGCAGGGTGCCTCCACCTCCTCTGGGCCTTGGCTTCTGACCCATGCTACGTTTTGGACGCCTCGTCCTACCAGCAACCCGGGGGGGTTGTCCTTACCCTGGCTAGTTTCCTACCTACTGGTCAGACAGACTTTGCTCTTTGCTTCCTCTCCTCTTGGGAGGAGAGGATGGGGTCTAGACTGGAAGGAAGGTCAAGGTTGTTACTTCAGGCTTCTTGATGTGGGTGTCCCGGGAAAGATGTCATCCAAGCCCTGGGCCCATCCCTCTCCTCCTCCTCCTCTCCCCTCAGCCTTTCATGCCCAATCCTCGCCCATCAACATTAGCCCGTACCCTGCTTGTCCCAGGTACAGGATCCTGTTCCCTTTCCTCCCTCCCTCCCCTTCTCCCTCATTTCTGTTTGCCTTTGTTTCCCTCTCTTGCTTCACTTTTCCCATCTTCTCACACTGTCCTGCAAACTTCCTTCCTTGGCAGTGAGACATGAAACCATTCTGTTCTCTGCTCCCAAGTTTCTGTGCTGTGTGTGTATAAAGCCTGTCCTGCTTGCCAGGGTATCAGGAGAGGATGCCTGCCCAGGCCTGGCCATGTCACCCAGGCAGAAGCTTCACTTGTCAAGGGTCAGCTTTGTCTCAGGGCAGGGAAAGGAGTGATGAAGGGGCCTTGGGGGAAAGTGCATTTTTTAAGTAGGATTGGTTCTTTTTGGGGGAGCTGGGGTCCCAGCCTTGTGCAGTTCCTTTATCATGTTCCCTGGAGGCAACTCTACAGGCACAGGCACAGCCGGGACCACAGGGCTGGGGAGGACGGGAGGGACCATGGCAGCCCAGCCCACTCCCTGGGAGACCACCTCAGTGGTGGGTGGGTGGGGAGGGACAGAGAATGGGTCTGGTTAGTGCATTTTCCAGCAGACTAGTAAGGCTGCTGCTTCAAACAGGGAAGTGCTCCCGGGATTGCCATAGGCAGGGGAGGGGGTGTGGGGATGTGTTTGGGTATCTGGGAACCCCCTACCCCCACGCCCTGGGGCCGAAGCAGAGGCCTGCAAGGAGGGGGAAACAGGCCCTCCCCTTTTCAGCCCGGTTTGCAAGGCTGGTTTTGTTGTTTTCTTAATAAATTTTTAGTTATGAAACATACCTGAGTCCTGGTCTGATCTGTTTCCAACAGGACTTGAGGAGGAAGGGGTTGTACTTTTTGCTGATTTAGGCTTGGGTCACCTAGAGCAGTTCCCTACCTCTGAGCAAACTGCCCCTGTCCCTGGTTCCCCCCCCCAGGAGAAAGTGGCCAGGCCTCGGTTATTGCTTTATTGCTGTTGGTTCGAGTATAGAAAATGGAAGCGGCTCGGGGAGAGCCTGTGTACACGGTAAGAAATATACAAACTCGAGAGATGGGGAGAGGGGAGCTAGGAGGTGGTCTTTTGGGCCCAGCCTTGCCTAGACGACGACAGGGGCGGCCCGGGGCGCATGCAATAAATATCGTCCCGGGCCCCGAGGGGAAAGGGGAGGTGAAAGGACTTGGGAGACTGAGTCTGGGGGCTCCTCCCTCCCATCTCGCCTCACAGGGGCTGCGGTCGGAAAGCGAAGTGGGCCCCGGGGGCTGGTGCCACTTGTGCAAAATGAGGAACTTCACATTATCGGCCCCAGGGCGGGGGCGGGGGCACCCCCGGGCCGGCTCAGTCCTCCCCCCGCCCCCCCTTTGCCCTGGCCCTGGCGCCGATTGATTCACAGTGAGAACGGGTGCAGACGCAGTGGCCGGAGGTAGGGCAGGGAGCGCCCCCACAGTGAACCCCAGCGCGGCGGCTGTAGCAGCTCAGGGGCCAGTCAGCTCCCGGGATCGGGAGTGGGAAGACGGGGCAGAGGAACCACAGGAAGAGGCGCGGCTGACGCCGGGGGGGGGGGGGGGGGGGGGCAGGGGCGGGGGTCTCCTTTGGTTGAAGCTATTATCAAAAATAGAAATCTCCCTTTCCCACCCCCACCCCCACCCCCCACTCCATTCCGGGCCTCCCCCTGCCCGGGCTAAGGCACAAAGCGGTTCCGCCCGGTGCGGCCTCGGGGCCGGCCGGGAGGGGCGAGGGGTAGAGGGGGGGCTGCCTCGGTTGCTCGTTGCCGTAGCTGCTGTCCCTCCCGGGGCGGGAACTTGTCTCCCCTTCGTCGCCCCCCATTTGCCACCCCACCCGGCGAGGGGGATGCAGTGCAATCCCCGCTCCGGGCCGGGGTGAAAGGATTTCTAAGTAGGGGAGAAGCGGTCAATGGTCCGGCCGTCGGGGCCCCCCGCCAGGTGCGCGCTCTGGCTCAGCACCTCGGCCGCCTTGTCCGGGCTCAGCCCCAGCTGCTCGGCCGTGAACTTGGCCAGCGGGTAGAGGCTCTCGAGCGCCGCTTTGGGGTCGTGCAGGAAGTGCGTGGTCTGGGCCAGCAGCTCGGCCGCCGCCGCCGCCTTGTCTTGCTGTTTGAGGCCCAGCTGCTCCGCCGTGAGCCGCGCCACCGCGAAGACTCCTTCGGGGAAGTCGAGCTTGGCTTTCCCGTCGGGGCCCGGCGCGCCGGGCAGGCCGCCGAGGCCCGCCAGCGCCCCGGCCGCCCCGCCGCCCGCGCCCACGGCGTGCATCTTCATGTGGCTGATGAGGTTGCGCTGCTGAGCGAACTTGCCCCCACAGACCTGGCACTCGTAGGGCTTCTCCCCCGAGTGTATGCGCATGTGCTCCGTGAGCCGGTACTGGCGGGTGAAGCGCATGCCGCACGCGTCGCAGGCGAAAGGCTTGAGGCCCAGGTGGCTGCGCATGTGGCGGGTCATGGTCCCGCGCTGCGTGAACTTCTTGCCACAGATGGTGCAGGGGTAAGGCCGCGTCAGCCAGTGCGTCTTCTCGTGCTGCCGCAGAGTGGCGGGGTCCTTGTAGCTCTTGTCGCACGAGGCGCAGCGGTAGGGCCTCAGCAGCTCGCCCAGGCCCCCGGGGCCCCCGGCCCCCTTGTCGCCGCCGCTGCCCCCGAAGGGGGGTCCCAGGCCTGCTGCGCCCACCGCCGCTGCTTCGGCCGCCTCCGCCCTCCCATACAGCGCCTCCTCCTCCTCCACGTGCGCCTCCACGTGCGCGTTGAGCTGCTCCGAGCTGGGGAAGCCCTTGTCGCACGGGATGCACACGTAGCGGTTGTCGCCGAAGCTCTCGGGCTCTCTGTAGGTCAGGTGAGGGCAGTGGTAGCTGGCCAGGTGGCCTCCGCCGGGGCTCGGCTCCTCGCTGCTGCCCGTCTCCTCGCTGCTGCTCTTGTAGTCGTCCGCGTCGGGCCCGGGTCCGTCCAGGCCCACCCCTGGGTAACGAGGCGGCGGCAGGGGCAGCGGAGGGCCCCCGGGCGAGTCCCCCTCGTCTGCAGGCTCTTCAGCCCCGCCGCGCTCCCCAGGGGAGCCGCGGTCCCGCCCAAGCTCGTCCCCGTAGCTGCCCAGGCCCGGCTCAGCCTTCATCCAGCGGTAGATCAGCGCAGGCCCATCCGCTCGTCCCGGGGGCTCGGGCCCGGGGCTGCCTCCCGGCCGGAACGGGTCAAGGGGCGGCCCGGCCTCCTCCATCTTCTGGAAGGGCAGGGGCAGCGGCAGCGGCAAGGGCAGGGGCAACGAGAGCGGCGGCTCCTTGTAGGCGGCCCCGGGTGGGCTGCTGTCGTGGCGCGAAGGGGCCTCGCGCTCGCGCTCCCCGGGGTGCGGCCTCTCGGCGGCAGCCGCCGGGCCCGGGGGGCTCTTCTTGGACAGGTCCAGGCCGCAGAGCGGGGAGCAGCGGCGCTCCGGGGCGCACGGCGGCGGCGGCGGCGGCGGCGGCTGAGGCTGAGGGGGCGCAGGGCCCGAGGCATACAGCTCGGCGCAGTGGGTATTGACCGGCGCCTCGGCTCCCGGGGGCAGCTCCGCGGCCGAGGCCTGCGGCGGCGGAGGCCCCGAAGGCGCGCCGCCCGGGTAGCAGGCCTGGATGACTGGCGTGGTGGCGCGCAGGCCCCGGCCGGGCCTCCCGTAGGGCGCGTAGCCGCCGCTGCCCCCGCCCCCCCGCAGGTGACAGTACTTGCCGTGTCGTTTGAGCCGCTTTTTGCACAGGGACACGAGGTCCGGGATCTGCAGGTAGCTGGCGGCGGCCAGCACCGCGCCCAGACTGGGCTCAGCCCCGGGCGCCGCCGCCGCCGCCGCCGCCGCTCCGTCGGCGCCGTCGGCCAGGCGGCCGGTGTAGATGAAGTCCAAGACTAAGCGAAAGACAGCGGGGCTGACCATGTCATGGTCCAGGTTGAGCAGATTGTCGTGGACCACCAGGGACTTGAGGTAGGCGCTGCTGGCCGCCAGCACGTTCTTGTGAGCCCGGAAGAGCGCGTTCTGCACCACGATGATCACGTCGCATAGAAACCCTTTGGTGCGTTGGCTGTTGAGCTGCAGCAGCAGCTGTCTGGAGTGTCCCGGCGCCTCCATTGCGTCCAGCATCATCTGCCCTGTGCTCCCACCTGTGGGGACACACGCGACACACGTACACACACACATACACACACACACACACACACACACACACACACACACAAGCACAGACAAGGTCAGAGCGGATGCTCGAGGGGCCTCTCTCTCCACCCCACCCCGCTCGGGCAGCTTGAGGGAGCGCCTCCCTTATACATTGCCTGCCTCAGACGGGGGACGCGGGAGTTGCCCTGCTCGGCCCCCATATGATGACCTCTGTCACCTGAGCCCGAGAGGCAGCATGGCCTGGACCCCAGGAGGAGGGAAGGGGCCAGAGAAGCAGGGAAGGAGGTCGTCTCCTCTCTTTTCGGCTGTCTTGTAGATAGAAGAGCCCAGTGGAGAAAGGGACTGAGTTGCCCAAGGCCGAGGCCCCAGTACAGAAGTCGGGGGCCGGGCAGGGATGGCAAGAGGGGAGTTTCCAAAAATAAATCCGCTTAAGGGGGGGAAATTTCCGCTTCGGAATGAGTTACCCGATTTCAGGGAAATATCCGCTTCAGAAAAAGTCATTCGGTCGGGGGGGGAGGGGCTGAGTGGGGGGGGGGGGGGAGAGAGAAATTATCCCATCGAGATGAAATTCGTTCTTTCGCAAAAGTCCCGGTTTGGGAAAAGTTAGCGGGTTAGTGGGGAAATGCTGTGCGTAGTGGTATCAGCATCGGCATCGGCTTCAGCCGGTGGGTCGGGGGTTGGGCTCGCGCCGAGGAGGTAGAGGTTCCTCCACGCCGGGCCGGGTCGGGCCGGGCCGGGCCGGGGCCGAGGCGGAGCGGCTGCCGCCGCCGGAGCCGGGGCCGAAAGCGAGCGGCTGCCGCGGCCACGGGCAGAGCGCGAAGGGCCCGGGCCGCCAGCGGGGAGGGCGTTATATCGGGGCAGGAGGCTACAGCAGGAAGCAGGTGGGGGGGGAGGGGGGAGCCACGCAGCTCCCGGGGGAGGGAGGGGGCAGCGCCCCGGGCACGGCGCGGACCCAGCGGCCCTGACCCCGCGCCGATCGCTTCGGCGCCCCGCCCGCCGGCTGGTCAATTCCTCCTGGGAGGCCCCCGAGCTCTCTCCGGAGTCCCTCGGCTGCTCCGCTGGGCCAGCCCGCCGAGGGACAAGAACTTGGGGAAAAGTTGCTCAACTCGGGATGGGCAGGGAGCCGGAGGCAGGCTAGCGGGCCCCTGCCGCGCCCCTCCCGGCGCGGCCGGCGCGCCTCGTCCCTTCGCATCCCTAGCCCTGCCCCAGCTCCCACCCCGTCCCGTCCCGTCCCGTCCCGGACTCCGGTGGCGGCGCCGCCCTCCCAGAGCCGCCCCGGCCCGTTACCTGCGGCCCCCGCTCCCACCGGCCGGCCGGCCGGACTCCGCGCTCACTCCTTGCTCGCTCGCTCGCTCCGGGCCGCCCCGCCCTCCCTCCGGCCGCCCCTCTGCCAGGCGCCGGGCCGTGCCAGGCCAGCGGCCCGCTGCCAGCTCCGCCCGCCCCCCCCCCCGCCCCCATGTGCGGGCAGACCCCGGCCCCCGGCCCGCTGACCCCCCGGTGAACCCGGCGCCGCAGGCGGGCGGGAAGAGGATGCGCCGTGCTCCCCCCGGAGCCCCGAGGCAGCGCCGCGGCGCGAGGCTGTCCCGGCCCGGGCTCCGGTCCTGGCCCCAGCCCCGGCTCCGGCTCCGACCCTGAGCCTGCCGTCCCATCTCCGCGCCTGGCCCTGGGACCCACCTGGGGGGCATGTCGGAAGCCCCGAGCCCGGCTGCCGGCGGATCCAGGTGGAGAGGTGGCCGTACTCCGCTCCTCCCGCCGGTTCCCCGGCCAGTCCGTCCTCCCGCCCGTCCGTCCTCCCCGCGTCCCGGCCGCGTCTCAGCCCCGCCGCCCGCTCCGCACACTCTTATCTGGAGTGGCCCGGCCCGGCCCGGGCTCCTGGGGGATGGCGCCACCTGGCGGCCGCGAGCGAGCACTGCAGCCCCGGAGCCGGGAGGCCCCGCGCACCTGGGCCCTGGGGCGCGCAGGTGCGCCCCCTCGTTTCCCCACGCCTCTCGCAGCTGTGTCTCTGGAGGACCCCACCCCCACCGACCCCGCCTCGCGGGACAGATGCCGCCCCAGGCCCCGCGTAGCGTGAGGAATCAGGGGTGGGATGCGCCCTGTCCCTGCCTTTACACACACACACACACACACACACACACACACACACACACACACACCCCACACCCTAGCCTCACTTCCCAAGGGGGAGTCTCAGGTAGGATTGGGGAGGTGAGTGGAAAACAGACCCCCAATCAAAGCGTGGCCAGGACTGTGGACAGCATCAAGGGAGAGGATTTGGAGGTTTGGGGATCTGACTTCAAATTGAACGCTCCGCAGCTGCGTGTGTGACCTCGATCGAGTGACTTCCCCTCCCCTTGTCTTAGTTTACTCCTCTGTGAAATATGGGAATTGGCCTAAATGACCTTTGAGGTTTTTGCTGGCTCCGGAAACCTTTTTCATTTCGTTCAACTCTACTCAGTAGTCGAAGACCCTAAGACCGTCACCCTGTCGACTCTGCAGCGGCCCCCACTCGGGGATCAGACTTCAGCAGGCTGCGTGCGCACATCTCAGCGCACATCCAGGAGCACCCAGGATCTCCTAGAGACCTGGTGCTCCCTCACACCCGCATAATGCCGCCCCTCTCACGCACACTCGCCGCGTCCTGGTCCTCGTCCTCGTCCTCGTCCTCGTCCTCGTCCTCGTCCTCGTCCTCGTCCTCCTCCTCTCCCCAACCCATCCCACAACCTCAACAGGTGCTCGAGGGGCAGCCTTGCTGGGTTCTGGAGAAAGGTGCTGGAGAAACTGTGTCTCAGAGACTTCAGGCGACAGACAGACATCCCGACGCCTCAGACTGAGCTTCTACTGATGGTCGCGTCAGCGAAATGGCTTGTTGGGGGACAGGTGGGGAATGGGCAATGTTTCTACCAAGATCCAGGCGCAAGGTGTGCGGGTGGCGTGGGTGGGTGGGGACGGGGAGAGAAGACTCGCTTTACAAGGAAAGTATCCCCCCTTCATTCTCAAGGTGCATTTGACTCCTCTGGGACAGCCCCTCCCCTTCCCTCTTGCAAAAGCCCCGGTTTCCCCCGTTGAGAGTTGACTCTGTCCCACGCACGATTCACGCTTCCTGTGGGGGCGAGGGCACTTCGGCGTAGCAAGCAGCCCATGGTACAAGGGTCTGTTGCACGCAGACAGGCAGGCAGCCCGAAAATCTCCCTGTGTGCCCCTCCTAAACAGCCCAGTCACCCCTAACCTAACCCTCCTGGTTCCCCTACATTTAGGCCGCCAGGACCACAGCAGAAGAGACTGCATTATGCTGCCTAAACCGCCCATTAGTATGGAGAGGGTGGAGCTGTGCCCCAGCTCGCTTCGCCTATATGTTGGGGTAACGGGGTCCCCATGTTGGGCATTCAGCGGCCAGAGCCTCTGATCGGCTCCACTGTCCCCCATCTTCTCCTCCCTAATGGTGGGGGGGGGCTGGACGGGGATGGTGGCGGCGGCGGCGCGAAACGTTGCCATAGTAACCGATGAGGTTGGTACAGATCTCTTTCCTCCAAGGCCTTGGGGAACCTGGCAACCGGGCCGGGGGCTGCGGCGGACAGGAGGTGGGGCGCCCTTCATATCCTCCCGCCCCCAGCTCTGTCCTCAGCCTGTGGCCGCACGGGGAGGTCGGGGCTGAGTCACCCTGCAGTGGGCACAGGCAGGTATCGTGAAGTTAGTCCTCGGGCGTGGAGACAAGTTTCCCTGGAACCTCTGGTTCTCGGGACCCGGACAGAGCCCTAGGGCCCCTCTCTGGACCCCCTCCAATCAGGTGACTGGTTCTCACTTTGCCCTAAGCTTTTCCTCAAGGCCGGGGACTGCAGGGCCTGGGACTCATAGTCATGCAGAGGGATTTCCTAGCAGCAGGGGCTGTCTCCAAGGAACCCTGGTTCACCCGGAGGCCCGCAGCTTTTTCATCCCCCGCCAATTTTCCAAGTTCCAAGTGCCACTGCCTCTACTCCCCCCCCAGAGCAGACACCAAGGTCTTCGGCGCCCTCCAGAGGCGCTTCCAGCCCTCGACGAATTCACCTCCAGGCTGGCTTTTGACAACTCCCCACCCTGCCCCCGTGCTGCCCCAGACCAATCTCCCCGCCAGTCCGCAGTCTCACCCGTCTGCTCTAGGAAGAGTATGCCACTATCCCCATTCAGTATCTGGGCTTTGGGGGTCCCTGTTCCCAATTTTTTGCCCCTACTGTCGAAAGATTACATTCCCATCTCCATGCCTTGTCTTTCCTATATAACTATTCCTCTCTTTCCCTGTCTCTGCATCTCTCCTCCCAGGCTCTTCTGAGCACTCCTTCCCTATCTCCAGTTCTCTCCTCTACCTCCATGCCTCTCTTCTGTCTATTCCCTGTCTCCATCCCCACTTTATCTCCAGCATCCATTTCATAGCTATCTCCATCATTTATACCCTACTCCATCCTGTCTCCATCCACCTTTTCTTTTTCTACCCTCTGTTCCTGCTCTATCCAACTCCTCATTTCTACTCCTTTCTTCAATTTCCATCTACTCTTTTCCTTCCCTCCATCCACTTCTTTCCTGTCTCCATCCTTCTTTTGGTCTATTATCTTCATCTCCATCTGCCTCATTCCCATTTTCCTGTCTCCCAATATTTCCATTCCCATCCATTGTCCCCATCTCTCATCCTACATCCATTCCCTCCGATCCTCTCTGTTCCTCCTTGTTCCCCTCTCTACCCACCTCTCTCCATCCCACAAGCCCTTCATCTCTGCCTTCCCTGTTCCCCCCACCCAAGATTCCAGTCTTATAGATCCAGGACTTCTTAGGTTTACTCCTTCCTAACTTTCCAATCAACATTTAATACTGCTGTCTCTCCTCTCCCCAATTCCTGGGCTCTATCCTTCCCAATATCTCCTAATTCTCTAACACCTATCATTTCTCTTTAAGAACTCCTTTAGGGGCAGCTAGGTGGCCCACTGGATAGAGCTCTGGCCTTGGAATCAGGAGGACTTGAGTTCAAATCCAACCTCAGACAAATGACACTTAATAGCTGTGTGACCCTGGGCAAGTCACTTAACCCCAATTGCCTCACCAAAAAGGCAAAAAAACAAAACAAAACTCCTTTGCCTGCCACCCCCACTTCCATGCTTTCAGTCAATTAATTTCCTACTTGATTCTCACCCTTTTCCCTCTCCAGGAGGGCATCATCTCTGCTTTTTCAAGTTTCTCTTCCATTTGAGGGGAGGGGTGCAAAGGAGAGAAAGATCATGCTCCTTGCAGAGGAGCCCCTTTTCAGCTAGCCCTACTTGCTTCATCAACTTTTTTGCCCAAGTCAGAACCATCACTACCACCCCCCCAACACACACACATACACCTACCTCTGTCCTCTCTTCCTGTGATCATTCTCCCATTCCATTCCTATCTGTCACTCCCAATTCTGCCTCTCTTTCTGAGATGGCCACATTAGCCAATTTGGCCAAGAGACCAGACTCAAAGCTCTGCCCCCAATAAAAGGAGTCTTTTTCAACCCATCTCTCTCCATCCTCCTCCCCTTCCCATTTCTGACTTTCTCTTACAGAATTCTCTTTCTCTACATCTCTCCACTGCAATGGCTCCATTTCACCCATGAGACTTCTCCAACTGGATGAGAAATAAGCACAGGCTCAAAGAACATTCTCCTCCTTACCTTGCCCTTACCCTGCCCCACCCATCCCATGTCCATGGGATGAGCACAGATGTCTGTATTCACATGAATCTCTTATACTCCTTGGCAGTGAATGGCAAAGAACAAGGTGCTGGTCCTCCACCTCACCCACAATCCTCTGCATCACCTACCTTTCACTTGTCACCTCACCCAACCTGGGCCTCACTTTAAAGTCTTCTTTTTCCCAGCTCTATCTAGCTAGTGGCTCAGCCAAGGAGGGACAGGGCCTTCTCCCCCATCTCCCGCATCCCCATGAGGATGCTCTTCTTACAGGATATATGCGTGTCTAGGATCTTCCTTTTTTTTTGTGCCTCTATTCACTAGAATTCCCCTCATTTCTGTCCAAGTGGATTCAAGTCCACCTCTCTAAGAACCCATTCCCCCTCCATCCCTCCCTCTCTTGATCCCTCCCTCTCTCTGCTAGTAAGGAAGGTAATTACAGACCCTAGCTATCTAGTTTATAGAACTAGTACTGATGGGGTCCTCAAAGGCCATGTAGCCAGCCCTTCCTTTTACAAATGAGGAAACTGAAGCTTCAGGAGGTGAAATAAGAGACTTGCTGAAAGTCACACACTTGTGGAATCCTCTGCTCCATAGCCAGCACTTTTTTCATTTTCAATACCAATAAAAGCCTTCATCTGTTTAGGCCCCTACTCCAAACTCCCCTCCCTCTCCCGTTTTTCTCCTGACACGTGGATAGACTTTTCTCAGGGTCAGGGATCATTGGATTTAGAGCTAGGAGAAATCTGAGGCTTTCTAGTGCAACCCCCCCCCATTTTTACTAACAAAGAAACTGAGGTAGGATAAGGATAGCATGTCTAGACCTGGCACTGTTTCCACTGTCCCCATGACTGCCCTACACCTCCCAGACCGGGCTTCTCCTCATGACTGTCCTCCAGCTCCCAGGCTGATGATAGGGCTTCCCCTCCCATTTCCTTCCTGCTCTTCTTTCCTCCTATGCCAGGCTGCTTCATCAAAAAAACCCTGTCAGACTATTCAGGCTCTCCATTTGACCTCCAGGGTCTCTCCAACCAGTACAGTACAAACTGTTGCATCTATCTGCTTGTCCCTCCTGCCTCCCTGAAAACAGTCTCTTTTTCCCTCCTTCCCTTTCTCTTTCTTCCTCCCTCTTTTCTCCCTTCTTCCCTCCCTCCTTTCCTTTCTTCTTTCCCGTTTCCCTCTGTCTTCCTTCCCTCCCTGCTTCCTTCTTCCTGCCGCACCCCGTAGTTGGTGACGTGGTTGACGTTGCCGTAAAGGTAGTTATAACGCTGCAGTGGAGGACTCTGTGATGTCACAGAGCCGCTCCCTGGACCCAGGTGAAGGGAGCTCTTTCTCTCTGACCTATGAAGAAGGCAACGCCTGATTCCCCAAGCTTAGGAGCTAAGAACTGGCAAGCGGCAGAAGATAGGAGCTTTCTTCCTCTGTCTATGCAGAGATTATTATAGTTGATAATAATACTAGCTGGCATGATTCTATAGCGCTTTACCCTTTACAAGTGACCTCATATATATGCTCTCATTCGAACTTCAGAAAAGGCCTGTGAAGTAGATGGGTGGTACAGGAATTATCCTCCCTATTTCACAGATAAGGAAACTGAGGCTGGAGAGGTCATATGATTTGCCTTAGTTCACCCAGCTAGTAAGGGCCAGAGTTAAAATCGAACCCAAGTCCTCTGTATCTGATTCCAGATCCGATGCTTTCCACCATACCATAAGTGAATCAGACCAGGACTGAAGCCTGTTCTGCTTGGGTATTTCCCTTCTTCAGGTGACTTAAATGTTTCCGCTGAGCCCTAGACCACCAGTCACTGTTGCCTCCACAACCCGAGGCAGCGCAGGTGTAGAATACCCCTAGAGTGGCGAGACGCCCTCCTCTGCGCCCATAAGGAAAGGCCCCGTGAGAGAACGAATACAGGTGTAATTAACTATGGTCCCCTGTTTCTCCTCAAACCACTATTCCCATCACCCCCATCCTATCTTCTATCAGGCGAGAGCCCTCACACACACGCGCCTTGGGTCTGCCGGGGAATTTAACATCTTCCTGCCTCAGGGTCCTGAGCTAGTGATGACCCCTTTCTGAAACAGTTGCCCCCCTCCCGCGGTCCCCCAAAGACACACTACATACATATTTGCCCCTTCCTCCCCGGCTCCCCCTCCCTTGGCTGCCGCCGCTATAAATAGCCCCTCTTCCCGTTTCCTAAATTCCCTGCTGACGTCGGAGCTACGTCAGTGTGTAGGAGCCGCGGCCACATGAATGAGGAGCCGGCCGGAGTACTATCCCAGCTATAAAAGCTGCGGCGCGGTGGCGAAGGCTGCGGGAGCTGAGCGGCGGGGGCTGGGACGCCAGGCATCCAGCCGTCCAGCCGACCGTCTGTCCGGCTGCCTCTACCAGGTAAGAGGGGCCCAGGAAGGGTGGGAGGTGAAGGTGAGTTAGGCGGGGGTGGGACTTGAGCGGTGGCTCAGAGTGCAGGGAGACCAGAGGGCTTCCAGGGAGCACCAGGGGGCCGGCCCGGCACGTGCTGCTTCCTTGCTGCCCTGTCCCATCCTCTCTGTCGGAGACCGCCCCCGCTCGGCCTCCGGAGGATCCCTTGGACCCCAGGGAGTGTGGAGGGTTTTGCCGTGGCCATGTCAAAGCCCTCTCCACCTGGGGAGCCCCCCGGGTGGGTTAGGTAGGTGGGACCACGTCTCTCTCTCTCTCTCTCTCTCTCTCTCTCTCTCCCCCTCCCTCCCCCTCCTCTCTCTCCTGAGTTGCACCGGTCCACCCACTTCTAGGGCCCTGGGACAAAGCTGCAGCAAAACCACTCCGTCTCAGTCCCTCCACCCGCCCCGGCTTCTGTCCCAGAGGGACAGTGGAAGAGCCAGACGCCAAGAGCTAGCTCTGGTTCCGTTGGTTCCTCTGGTTCCTGCGCCATCCCAGGCAGGGAGGGAGGAGGGGGAGGCGGGAATCCGCCTCCTTTCCACTCCCCTGCCCCCAGTCCTGCTCCACATGCCTATCTCGCTTTCCCCCCGAGGGCCCCATCCCCCGGACTCCTGCCCCCCCAATTCGGTAGCTCCACGCACCCCCGCCCCCTCTCTGCAGCGGCGATGGCTTGGTGACTCAGCCTCGGCGGCTAGAGCTGGGGGTGGGGGTGCGGGAGAGGGAAGGACGTGCTTCCCACTACCGCCCTGCCCCCAGTAGAGCACTCTGTTTTCCCTGGCTTCGCTGGACTTCGAGTCTTTCCAGGAACCCCTTCCTCGCATTTCTCTCATCTCCTGGAGATCCAGCCCATCTCCTTCAACCTGTCCAGATCCCCAGCTCTAAGCCTTCTTCTCTCTTACAAACATCCCCCTCCCTCCACTCTCATTCACCCCCCACCCCCTCTACTGCTGAGAGCTCCCGAGGCTCGGAGCTGTCCTCTCAGCACCAGGAGCAAGACAGGCCGGGTTGCTGACGGAGCTCCACTCAGAGTACCGCCTCCAATGCTTCCCCCCTCTACATCTCCTCTCCCAGACCCCTTCCCCCCTCAGCCACCGGAACTGCCCCCTCCTTTTCCCCTCCCCCGCTGCAGCCTCCCACGTCACATTGGTTCTGACGTCAGGGGCCGCGTGCTGAGCCCCCATGCTCCGGCACTTTGGGGGGGAGGGGGAAGAGGGGAGCCTTTTAATATTGGGGGTGCGTCTGTCTCTCCTGGCAGCTCAGGCTCCAGCCGCTTGCCCCCAGGCCCTGTCCAGAGACGCTGCAGAAGCGGCAAGAGGAGGATTCATTCAAGTCCGGCCCGGGCAGCGCGCCGGCACCTTGGCTCTAGACTGCTTACTGCCCGGGCCACCCTCAGTAACAGTCTCCAGTCACGGCCACCGACGCCTGGCCCCCGCCCCTGGACACCCGGACACTCCTGGAAGCCCCGCAGACTCCCGCCGCCCCCTTCAATATCTCTGCTCCAGAACCTCTTCTGGGCTCCCTCGCCACCCCGCTACTGCAAATTTTGCTCCCTGCGGTGTCCATGAATGTAACCCCAGACGATGCCCAAGGCCCCAGACCCGACAGTGCAGAGGAGTCCCAAGGGGTGGGGTGGGGGGCAGGGAATGGAAAGAGGCTGCCTTTCCAGTGGGGCCCCTAGGCTCTGGGCAGTCCTACTACCCGAGGGCCCATCTTTGGAACTGTCCGTGGTGCTGATCCCAGCGGACTGCTTTTCCTGTAACCAGCCCGAGCCTCTTCTGCCTTCTGCACCCCGGGGCTGCAGGGCTGCGACTGAGCCCCCGGCCAAGGTTAGAGTGCAGGCTCGCAGGTCGTAGGGGGTGTATGCAGACCCCCAGGGAAATGCCGCAGTCCCTGCGGCCCCGGACATCCGGGACTACAAGACCCTAGCCTGGAAAATTTTATGGGGGAAGCAGGGCTAGACATCTATGGCCTTAAGCACGCAGTATCCCAACCAAACCCTTTTGGGGCCGGGGCTGCTCCGCTGAGCGGCCCCCGGAACTGCGCCGACCCTCTCCTCTTCTCCAACACCCCCCTTTCCCCCTCCTCACCCCCCACTACCTAGCCTTAGCTCCCCCCCACCCCCCAGCCGCAGCCTCTGACGTCAGGAAGCTACGGAGATGCCGTCACTCGCGCGCCCCACCTCCCCGCCCCCGCGTCTCCAGGGCAACCGTGGCTTTCGATTGTTACTGTGGGAACCGGGAGTAACAGTCTACAGCCATGGTCGCCCCGCAGCACGCCCACGCGGCCGTTCCTCCCCCCCACCCCTCCTCTAGCGCGCGCTTATTCGCCCGCCCCGTCTGAGGGCTGGGGGAGGGAGGTGGGACTGTAGGCGGGGCGCAGGTTGAGGGGGCGGGGTCAGCAGCTTCCGGACCCCCACCCCCACCCCCACCCCTCCCCTGGGTGAGAGGCAGGAGGCAGGAGCCAGGCACCTATGGAGGCAAAACATTCTGTCCTCCTCCAACCCCTTGGCACCATTTGGGGCTAGGGGACACGGCATTCCTGGGTCTACAGCTAAACACAGCTTGAGGGGCCGCCCCACCGCTGCCCCCTACCCCACCAAAAAAAAGGAGAGCAGCCCCAGCAAAAGCTACTGAAGATCGCGGCCATTTGTCACAGTGAGTCTGTATCTATGTCTATTTGTCGCCATGAGTCTGTCCATATTGTCCCTCCTTTCAGGTAAATGTCCTTCCCTGTTGCCATCTCTCCCCCCCTAGCACCTAGAGGTGATTAGTCACAGCCTTCTCATACCCACTCCATCCCTTTTTCTCTTGAAAGCCCTCCCTGGCCCAAAATGAGAAAGTGGAGACTTGATGGCAAATCTTACATTCAGCCTCTTTATGTCCGGATGACAATGTCGGACAGCCCTAAACTGGTCAGACCTTCCAGGGATGAATTTGAGAATAGAATTTTCCAGGGGTCTCTTTCCCACCCCCAATACACAAGAAGAAAAAGAGCCTCAAGTATGGTGGTGAATGTGTGAGTGGAGAGATGGAGACAACGAGAATAATCATTCTGAGGCAGGAGACAGAGACACAGAACAGAGGGAGGGAGAGAGAAAATAGGAATGGCTCCATGCAACCTATTATAGGCATAGTTTCCTTCTCTCCTCCACTAACACTTTCTGCCCAGTATCATTTAGTGTGGCAATGGTAAACTAGAGAAATCACATTCTCCTAGGATACCAGAGTTCAGCCAGGTAAAGCAGTTCTAAGTGTATGTCTCCAGAAAGTCTTAAGTGGATTTCAGCCATAGTGTGGCAGGTATTTCCAGGCAGGTAGGCTTTCTGGAGCCCCACTGCCCAAGCTGTAGGTAGCTATACACAGGAACCCATTTTGCAGATGTGTAAGATAATGGAACATCCTAGGTATGAATCCTTACCCTGCAAGACAACAGGTTGTGGGTTCAGATTTCCCTGTTCCATCTCCATAGGGAGGGTGAACTTTGCTTTTCTATTTAATTTCATCCAGGGAAAAAGTCTTGGGGCCTGAAGCATCTTGGATGCCAGGTCTAGGAAACATCTGAGCTAATTAGTCCAACTCCTTCATTTCATTGATAAATGAGACTTTCTAGTAAGGAAGTGACTTCCCCGAGGTGATATAGTAAATATGTGTCAGAGCTGGAGTTAGAATCCAGGTTTTCTTGCTCCTTCCTAACCCTAGTTTTTTTGTGTTTTTGTTTTTGTTTTTGTTTTTTTTGCCTTTTTGGTGAGGCAATTGGGGTTAAGTGATTTGCCCAGGGTCACACAGCTAGTAAGCGTCAGGTGTCTGAGGCCGGATTTGAACTCAGGTCCTCCTGATTCCAAGGCTGGAGCTTATGTACTGTGCCACCAAGCTGCCCAACCCTAGTTCTTTTCATTCAATCAATGTACCACAGACAGCTGGGAAGTTTGGTTCTGTGAATTGTGAGGTGGGTGCTTTGTAGGTTTGTGGAAATATGGACTCAGTCTGTGGAGAAAGAAGGTAGGAAAGAAAGACCAGAAATCACGCAGAAAGAGAAAGTTGTGTCTAAAATGGAGAAACATGGCACACATTTGGCAGGGGATGAGATCATAGAACCTTAGAATTTTAGTTGGGGAAATAGACTTTAGACATTTAGTCTTATTCTTAAATTTTACAAATGAGGAAGCCAGGGCCCAGAGGACAAGTAACTCATTCAGGAACCACGTACAAGTAAACAGGAGAGCTAGAAGTTCTGAGGCAAATGATGGGGCAGTTTCCTTGGATTTCCTTATAAGACAGCACAGAACAAGGGAAATGCTGAATTAGGAGCCAGGACCTGAGTTCTACTGCCAGCTCTGACACAGATCTACCTGTGGGCCTCAATTTCCTCTTTTGAAAAATAAGGGGCTTTGGATCCTTTTCTATTATTTTAAGAGTTACTCTACTCTGCCCATCATCACCATCATCATCATCATCATCATCATCATCATCATCATCATGTCTGGAGTTAATAGCATTTTGATTGGTTGGTTCCCTTTCTCCCCCTCCACACTATCCAAAATACAATCAAACCTCATCTTTCATTCTTAGAATCCTGAGAGGTAAGCATAGCAGCATGCATTATTTTCTAGATCAGGAAATGGAGGTGGGATTCTCACTCCTTTCTCATTTCCCCCAAAGTACTCACCCTCCTACATTGACACAGATTCTTCAAAGTTAGAATAAGGCTTGTGCCTCAAGACTGTGCACATAGCTGCCAGGGTTCCAGTGCCTGAAGCTCGCAGATGGTGTGATGGGTAGAGGGGGAAGGGGCAAGACAACTCAAAATCCCATGGAGGGGGCCAAAGCAAAAGGGGGTTAGGAAGGCACTGAGAAAGAGAACAAATAAGGCATATCAAAGGGACAGTGATGACCATGGGAGGGGCTATTGGCTTATATGTGAAGATGTGAAGGAAGCTTGAATATGCTTTGCCTTCCCAAAACAGACAACTTTGGGTTCTTCCGTCCATTACACTGTCCTAATCTTTTTTGCCACAGCCTTACGAAATTATTCAGATGCACATTCAGATCTAGGACCAATGGCCACAAAAAGGAAAGGGATTCAAACCAACAATCTTCATCCCTGGAGTATAATACCCCTAGGTCATGGTTCCCTGCCATGCCAATGATTTTTTAAACCCTCTTTGAAAGGCTTCAGACTGTGCTTTCCTCCTTACCAAGTTGGGGCTTTTAAATAAGGCTCAGTACCGAACTGCCACTAGGGGTAAGGTTGAGTGAAGATTCGAATCAATAAACATTTATAAATACCTATTATGTGCCAAGCACTGTGCTAAAGTGCTGAGGATACAAAAAGAGGCAAAAGACAGTCCCTGCCCTCAAGGAGCTTACAATCTAATAGGGAAAACAACATGCAAACATATACACAATGCAAGCTATATACAGGATAAATAGGAAAATTAACAGGGAAGACACTGAAATTAAGAGGGGTGGGGGAAGGCTTTCTATAGAAAATGGTATTTTAATTGGGACTTGAAGGAAGCCAGGGAGGTCAGTAGATGGAGCAGAGGAGAGAGAGCATTCCAGGCACGTGAAAATGCCCAGCAAAAAGAATGGATTGTCTAGTTCATGGTACAGCCAGAAAGCCAGTCTCTCAGTGGATTCAAGAGTACATGATTGGGGGGAGTAAGGTGTAAGAAAACAGGAAAGGTAAGATGGGGCGAGGTTATGAAGGCATTTGGATGCCAAACAGAGCATTGTGTACTTGATTCTTGAAGGCATTGCGAAGCCACTGGACTTACTGAGCAAGGCAACGATATAGAGCAGTGCTTTAGGAAAATCGCGTTGGTGGTTGAAGGGAAGATGGATTTGAGTAAGGTGTGGGGAGTGGGGAGAGACTTGAGGCAGGCAGACCCCACAGCAGGCTACTGCAATAATCCAGGGGTGGGATGATGAGAGTCTGGACCAGGGGGTTGCAGTGTCAGAGGAGAGGAAGGGGTATACTTGAGAGAGGTGTTGCAAAGGTGAAGTTGACAGGCAGTAGCTTGAACATGGGAGGTAAGAGATAATGAAGAATCCTGGGTGACTTCTAGGCCAGAGGGCCTGGGAGGATGGTGTTGCCCTTTATAGTAATAGAAGAAAGGTAGCAGAAGTAGGGGAGGGTTGGGGCAGTGATGATGAGTTCTGTTTTGGACATGTTGAGTTTAAGATGTCTATTGGACATACAATTGATGATGTCTGAAGAGCAGTGGAGCAGAGTGTGGACCAGGGTAGGGAGAACTGAGTATCATCAGAATGGATTCTCAAACCGATAAAGTCTGAGCATGTCTCCCTTGTCCAAATTCCTACCACTCTGCCAGGAGGAGAGATTAAACTGCTGCCCTCATCAGGCAGGCTGAGGGAACACAGAACCTCAGGCCTTGGTCCCCAAAATCAGGAGGTGGGGTCATAACCCAGAATGAAAGCCATCCCACTCATTATGGCTTAGTGGTGATACAGGTTTTCCCTTGTCTCAGAGCCAGTCTGGAAGGATAGCATCACATGGTAGCATGGCTGAGGGTGGGACCAAGCACTAAATGGAATAAGAGGGCAGTGAGCCAAGTTGTTAAAAAGTGGAAGATAGTGGGGGGGGGGAGGTGTGGGGGCTGGAACGTCTCAAGAGTAGTGACTGGGAAGCCCCTAACTGTGCTTCCCAAGGGTAAGGTTGTTGGGCTCAGGTCTAGCTGCTACACAAAAAAAGATTCCAGAAAGCTGTCCTGTGACTCAATTCTACTAGAATTCTACTCATCTTACTCTTGTTTGGGCCTCTGAGTGAGGATCTCTTTTCCTTTTCCTCTTCATCCGTGGACAAAGTGCCTTCAGGAGGAGACCAAAAATGGAAAATTCAAACAAGAAACTTGGGTGTGTGTTTGTGTGTATGTTTGGTACACTTGTCCTGGGAGCGCATGGCTGACACACTCATTCAGCACCTACCCAGGGCATTTCACTTACACCCATTCATTCAAAAAGTATTTATTTAACACCTACTATGAGCTGAGAACTGGAGACACACAAGTAGCTTCCATTCCATTAGGGTGAAACGACCTACACATAAATACAAAATCATTTCCAGGAGGAACACTAGCAACAGTGGGGGGGGGGGGTCAGGGCAGGTTTCATGTAGGAGATGGCACTAGAACTAAGCTTTAAAGGAAGCTAGGGATCAACAAGGCTTAAGAGACATCAGGATTGCACCCAGGCACACCGGACACCCTATACAAAGACACAGGGATAGAAAATACATGGGGAGTGACTGCTAATTTGGCTGAAACACAGAGTATGCGAGAGGAAAAGAGAATTGCACAATAGCAGACCTGGAAAGACAGGCTGGAAGCCAGATTGTGAAGGGCTTTCTATGCCAAACAAGTTTTGTTTTATTCCTACAGTCTAACAGCCACTGGAGCTGCTTTGAACAGGGGAGGAACATGACCAAACCTGGGCTTTAAGAGTATCACTGACAACTATGTGAAGGAGGCATAGAAAGGAGAACATGGAGGCAGGACACCCAATCAGGCTCCTGCAGTAATCCAGGCAAGAGAGGAAGAGTCTCAAGTATGGTGGTGAATGTGTGAGTGGAGAGATGGGGACAAACAAGCAAATAGACAAGACTACAACTGACTGGGCAAGAGATGGAAAAATGATCCTAAGACTGCAAATGTTGGGGCCTGGAAAGACAGTGGCATCTTCAACATAAACAGTTAAGTTAGGAAGAGAGGAGAGTTTGGAAATAAAAATGAGTCCTGGTTTTGAGATGTCTATTGAATATCCAGTTGGGAATATTCAACAGGCGGTTTGGCAAAGTCAAAGTTAGATAAATCTATGAGTTTTATTTGAATATAGATGATCATCATTAATGAAAGGATCACTTGCAGAGTAGAAAGCCCTGGGATGCACCAACACATAGAGGGCCCGACACAGCTGATGATCCAGTAAACCAGACTGAGAAGGAATGGTCAGAGGAGAGAACCTAGGGAGGACAGTGTCAAAAGAATGGACAGAAGGGTGGTCAAGAGTCAAGTACTTCAGGGTTCAAGAAGCCTGACTGCTCAGCCCAAGCTGCTTGACTTGGTTGTTGGGTAGGCCAGAGGCTCCCTCCACGCAACTGGTGTATGTGTGCACTAGGGAAACAAACATGTCAAATACCAAAATATGTGCTTTATTGGGTGGCAATTACAGTACTAACATTTCTCTGAATCCAACCCCTTTCCTGTCCACTTTTAGCCCAATATACCCACCCTAAATTCCCTACAGGTCAATCAGCCCATTTCTTGCCATAGAAACTATAGCACAGGAAAATCTGTCCAGTGTGTCTCAGCCCGCTTGCTCTCTTCCCAGCTGAATCCTCCTTCATCTGACTGCAGAGTTCACAACCCTGCTCGTCTCCGGAGGATGGGCATAGTCTGAGCCCAAGGGTACGATCAACATCTCTATTAGCTGATCAATGAAGGCCAGGAGCTGAACCCACGTCAGGGTTGCCAGTAAAAGGGTGCCTGGCCTAGAGCTTCAAGTATCCTTAATGATCGGTTGGGGGGACGGAGGGTCTAGGGAATCCTGAAATCTCACTTTGTAAACTGGTCCAGGAACTTGAGATATGCTTGGCGCTGGGGAGAAGCGGCTGGAATGAAGTGGCCACCAGGGTGGGAGAGAGTGACCGCCCCGGAGAAGCAACCAGCTAGTTCAAGACTCTCCTGAGAAGGGATGACTCTATCAGTCTCTCCCAGCACGTGCAGCGAAGGTAGCAACAGAGGTGCCTGCGGGAAAGGCTGGGCGAGTTTGGGGCCTCTCGGGCGAAAACCGGAAATCAAGATGACAAATCGAGGGAGGGGGAAGCGGGGGTCACCAGCCTGCCCCAGCGCACACACCAAGGCTGCTAATGCCGCCCCTTGACTAAAACCCAGGAGTCCATCCAAGGGGCCACATTCGGCCATCGCTCGGCCAATGACACTTAAGGCTTCCTCCAGGCCTCGGCATTCAGCTGGCTCTTCCAGGGCGGAGAACACGGCTGCCTCCGGATCTGAGAACCACCAACCTCGAGGTTCTTCCTCCGGGGAATGGGGCCCTATAGGAACAATGCGGAGAGCTAGAGCTGCAGATGAGGGGGAGGGCAGGAGTGCCCGAAAGCAGGGAAAAGGAGCAGAAGCAACAGAGCAAAGGAAGGGGGAAGCCACGGCTTAGGAAAACGGGGGAGGGCAGGGGTGAGCGCAGGAGGCCCGGCGCGAGAAGAGCTGGGCAGAGACTCCGGGTAACCAGAAGGGGCGCCACGCAAGTGGAAGCATGCGAGGGGCGTGGACGCACATGACTGGGGTGGGAGGCCACTCACCAGCCGGCGGGGCGGGCTCTGGGATGGGGTGCGGGCCGCTGAGGTACAGGAGCTCGGCGCGGCCCCGCAGCGCCTTCCTCAGAGACCCGGTTTTCTCGCGGAAGCCGCGCTCGCTCTGTCTAAAGCCAGCCAGGCACAAAATCCGCAGCAAAGGTCGTGGTTCCGACATGGCGACCTCCAGCCCTGAGAACCGGAAACCGCTCGGCCGCGAGCGGAAGCGGAAGTGACTGGGGGCGGGCTGAGCTCAAGGGGCGTGACCAGCTTGGACGACCTTTTCCTTGACGGGGTTGGGGGAAAGGGGAGGAGCCGCGATGAAACCCAAGAAATGGGCCTCCGGCTAAGGGGCTCTAGTTCAGAACGCAGGCGAAGGCGCTGCCTTCTTGAGGCAGGCACAGTCATTGCAACCGACGGGCGGCCCGGTAGCCACGGGCCCCTTCACCTGACGGAGTAAGAGACCTGGTTAGGGAGGCTGCGTGAAAGCTCGCCCCGCCCTCCCGAGGTGGGGAGTCCTTCCCTTCTACGGCCGCTGGGCGGCAGCGTCCGCTAGCAGGCATCGGACGAGAGGGGCCGACGGCGTCTGCGCGCCTCTGTCCTCGAGGATTCCCCCCAGCTCCCCCGCCTTCCTCCCTTTCCGTGCGCACGCGCAGCACGCCCCCGGCCGCCCCACCTGCTCGCCCGCGCCAGACGACGACGCCCTCAGCCGCTGGCCCTGCCGGTGGCTCACGTGGTTCACTGCCCAGGGCCCCAGGGAGTTGCTCGAGTAGAAGTCCATGGGGTAGGGCTGCTGCCAGGAGACGTCCCTCAGGGCCACGGCTGCCTGCGGGGGGCACGGTGCCTTTGAGCAGGTGCTTCCCCCCCCCCTCCGGCCAGGGGCAGCCCCTCGAGGCAGAAGAGCTGGAGCACCTGTCACCAAACCACCCCGGGCCTCAGTTTCCTTATGTGTAAAAGGAGGGGGTAGAGGAGGGGACCTCTAACGCCCCTTCCAGTGCCGGATCCTGGATCCTTCCTCAGATATAAACGTTCCCCAAGAGAGACTGTAGACCACCTTTGGGGGAAGGGGGAGCCCTGACCCGCTTACCCAGGGGACCTTTCATGCAGTGTTACCTCATAGGGGGTAAGCAGCGGTTTGGGAAAGGCTGTGCCCCAGTCGATGGAGAGGCGTGGACAGGCCACCTGTACCCACCTGAGACAAAGAAAGCATCAGAGGCTCAGCAAAGCAATGGAACCCTTCTCCACCAGAAGCTGGACCTGATTCTGCCCAGCAAGAGGACCAGAGAATGACCTTGGCATCACCCCCATTACCCCCCCCCCAAGTGGGACCTGGGTTCAGATCCCAACTCTGCCACCCCTAGGACCTTGGCTAAGTCACATTAACTGTCCTGGGCCTCAGTTTCCCCATCTGTAAAATGAGAGGGTTGGACGAGATGACCTCAGAGTGTCTTCTAGTTGCCCAGATATATGATCTTGCGATTCACTCCTCTGGACTAGAGGCTATAGTCCCCTCACCTGGTTCAGAATTTCCCCTCTACTCCTAAAATTTGTTTCTGGGAAGCTCTTAATTTTTTTTTTTTGCCTTTTTGGTAAGGCAATCGGGGTTAAGTGACTTGCCCAGGTTCACACAGCTAGTAAGTGTCATGTGTCTGAGGCCAGATTTGAACTGAGGTTCTCCTGACTCAAAGACTGGAGCTCTATCCACTGTGCCACCTAGCTGCCCCCCCCCCCAAGCTTGTAATTTTTGCGGCAACTCTGGAACCCCAGCCAAGTCTGTAAGCTTCCAGAGAGCAGGAGTGATGTGTGAAGCCTGTCCTGTCAGACCCTCGTGTGATCAAGGCCAGATGACCCAGTCAGTGATCAGTAAATGCTGGTATCTGATGACCACCAAGTTGTCGAGGCTAGTGCTGAGGTGCCCAAGGTGGCATAATGGTTTGGGCACACACGCTGCCAAGCTTCTGTGTTGCTTAGCTCCCTCAGAGTCACTAGGGGGCTGGTTTGGGGGGAGGGGCGCACCAGAACTCACACATCCACTTCTGGGAACAGGCTGAGCTTGCTGGGGAAGATCTCCGAGAGCAGCAGCCTGAAGAATGAGAGCCCCAAGTGGCGGAGCCGGGATTCTAGATGCTGTGGAAGTCACAACGATCAGCCAGAAGCCCAAGGCCACCTACCCACCAACCCATTCCCTCGTCCACAGACATAACTATCTGAGGGGCCTTGGAGGGTCTCCCCTACTGCTGCAGTGTCCCCCATTCACCTGCCTACCAGCCAGGCAGATAATGCAGATCATACCCTAGCCCAGCCCCAGGAGAATCAGAAATCACACTGGACGTTGTCTACCTCCCCTAAGCCACCAAGTCACCTCGAGGATCTTGGGGCTTCCCTGGCGGCCCAAGGTGCCCAGGATGAGGCCCCAGGATCGGGCAGAACGGGCAGCAGAGATGGCCTCTTGGCGGGCAGCTTGCATTTGCTCATGGCCGTAGTGCTCCCTGGACAAGACCTTACTGTACGGGTCATATCTGCAGAGAAGAGCAGGCTGCCCTCCATGCCCAGGAGGCTGTGCCCAAGACAGAAGGCCCCCCACCTCCACCCTCCAGTTCACATGGCTTACACAAGCCCCATCCACCACCTGCTTCTGCTGTTGAAGGCTAATTGAGGGGAGGAAAAGATAACCGTCCCAGGGATAAGGCAGGCAAGAGGGGAAGGGCTGGGGATAAAGAGCAGAGAAAGACACTGCCTATGGGGAGGGGCAGCCAGCAGCCCAGCATCTCAGTGCCAGTCCCAGCTGCCCCAGGAAGCTGGCTCATTGGCAGCTGGGATCTTACGGTTGCAACCATGCCCCATCCCTCAGGTCCCCTGAGTTATGGGGCTGACCCAATCCTGAAAGGAAATGAAGCAGAATTTCTACCAAGTGGAGCCAGGGCAGAAGCAAAACACACCTTCTGAAGGCCCTTACACCCCAGCATCCCAGTACCTGTATGCAGAAACACCAGGGTTGGCAATCATGATAGACTCGAGATGGAAACGGCCATCACCGAGATACCTGTGAGTGGCAGAAGAATGTTTAGCATGCCCTCGAGCCTAATCCCAGATGAAGATTGAGGGGAGGCCCCCCTCAACTCCTGATGCTAAGAAACAGAAGGGTGACGCATTGCCTCCAATTCTCTTCTTTGTGAAGGGCTGCCCCCAAGCCCCTTCCTGTCCAGTGGTCCAACAGTGCCTTCCCTCATCTTTGAAAGGACCGAGGTGTGGGAGAGAGCCTTCACCCCCTGAACAGCCCCTTCCTGCACACTCTAGGGGACCAATTCAATTTTAATGAGCAGCTGCCCTCCACACTGCCTCTTCCCCTCCCCCACCTATGCTCAGAGGCCCCAAAGTGCAGGTACTTATCAGGGGAAGAGATATCAACTGACCACAGGCGGCAGGGAAATGGCTGCCAGAGAGGAGGTGGGGGCAGGGCAGGACTGGGAAGGATCAGACAGGGCCTGTCCGTAGAACTGAATGTTCTCTAACCTATAAGGGGCAGAGATTTAGGGCAAAAACAGCCCTCCCCTTTGGGACAAGGGCCCAGCCAGAGATACCAGCGTCAGGCAGGCCCTGGGACAGAGGGGGTTGAGAAGCATCTCTTCCTCCCTTGGATTAGGGTGGAGAGGGGGGGCCTCTCCTCAGGGCTGGGGGAACAGTTTCCTCCAAGGCAGTCTGCATTCACACAACATTAAGCATTTCCATTACCTAAAATAATTAGGCAGCAGGAGATGGTGTGCTCCTGCTCGTTAGCTGTCCTGACGCTAAATTAATGGGGCTGCAGTGTGGGCCTGGTCATTCGTCTTCTCCAATTACTTCCCCAGCACTTCGATCCCACCTCCCTGGCCCCCACCCTCTTCCCCTCCCAGTTCTCTCACCACCCAATTCCAATTCACATCAAGATATTCACATCGTGAAAAGAACACTGGAGCCCAGAGAAGCCACTGTGTGACCTTGGGCAAGTCACAGGTCTCCTATAAGACAAGGGCACTAGACCAGGTGAAATCTAGGGTCCCTTCAACCTCCAATGTTACAGTACATGTGTCCCCTGCCTCCAGAACTCACACAATGGCCTCCACGTTGTCCAAAAGCCGAGGGGATGTGCAGCCCAGGATCTCTCCAGGGGACAGTGGCTTGCATTGAGGCACACAAACTTTGTACTCAGATTTCAGCTCTTGGGCAACTATCTGTGTTGAGGATAATGAAAGAGAAGAGATTGGCTGGGAGGACACAGTTCAGAGGCAGTGAGATTTCTCTGACATTCCTTGATTCTGTTCACCTGTAAAGTGGATACAAACTGGATGGTGCTGACCAGCGCCAAGGAAGTCTCTGGGGGGAAGGCGAGTCGAACTGAGTCCAATAAGTGGGCAGTGTCTATCCGGATATCTACGAAAACATAGAGCATCCGAAGGCCCTGGGCCGAGACATCGATGGGCACTGGGGGCAGAAGGAAACCGGTCAGGACACTGCCGTTCTCCCTGTGCTCTGGGAGGGACCCTAGAGAGCTTGGCTTGTGGCTACAGAATCAGTCCCAGAAGCCAGGAGGGGGCTGGGTGGGGAGTGGGCACAACCTGGCTCTTCCAATCCCACCCGTTTAGGACCCTTGCTGCTTCAGCCGAGCTTTAGAACACCCACATCTGGAACAGCAGCTGTTTCTATGGCAACCAAATTGAAAGGATGGTTCTACCTGGGGATCGGGGAGGCCTTAGCCTTCCCAGCAACAAAAAGAGACTAAGAGACCAAAATCTGGGGGAAAAGAAAATGAACAAGGCTGCAAAGGAGAGGGAGAAGTCATAAGCAGAGCTGCCACCGCATGGGCTCTGGGTACCCAGGCAGCTGTGGCCATAGTGCACCAGGAAGTCGGCTCCCAGGGCACGGGCAGTGAAGTCATCCACGCAGCAGGCACCATACGTCACATCCCCCATCACCATGGCCTCAGCTTCTGTGAACCTGCCAGGGAAGGGGGGAACGAAGGAAATGCCATCAGCTCCAAAGGTCTGCCAACCTGGGCCCCTCAACAGGGAGCCTCTTCCTGCACAAAGTAGGAGGGGCCCAGCTGCTGCCACCCTCCATCCTGGTGCTGGTATGACCTAAGGATGGTTCCCACAGTGTGCTGGTCTTCCCCCCACCTCCACTCTGTGACACACACACACGTTACAGAACCATCCAAGGGCCTGCATGTGTAGGTAA
The DNA here is from genome assembly GCF_900497805.2 of Vombatus ursinus. Lineage (NCBI taxonomy): Eukaryota > Metazoa > Chordata > Mammalia > Diprotodontia > Vombatidae > Vombatus > Vombatus ursinus. The sequence continues at coordinate 22,481,127 of NW_020954546.1, forward strand.
GAATACAAGCAAAGAAAGGAAATCATGTATGTAGGCAGAGATGCACAGATTCAGAGGAGCATGCTGCCCAGCATGGATGTTTCCCCTTTGCATGGGACCACATGCAACCTCTGCCACCCCAATCAGACCCACCCCACCTCAGAGCTCCTGATGTGGGGGAAGGGTCTGTGCCAGTCACTCCCAATACATGCAAGCACCACTGGCAAGCCTCACGATGCAAAAAGAGTGGGATCTGGGCAGCACAATGCTGTGGGCATCGGTGCCAGGCCTGAATCATTGAGAGGAAGGGAGAGGAAGGGGAGAGACACCCTCCCATCCCCACCCCCACTGCCACAATCAGCACCAGGCCTGAATCACCACCAGGGTGGGGTGGGAGTCAGAAAAACCCTGCCCAAAAAAACGCACCAAGCCCTCCGCCCCGTTCCTTGGCCTGACTAGTCCAGTGCAAGCCTGAGATCCAGCCCCCCAGTACCCCCAATCAGGCCCAGCACAGCAGTGTGTTATTCAACTCCTTAAAATGCAGCCTGGGTGTCTGAGTCAGCTGTAGCACTTAATTTTTTATAGATTAAAATGTATGCAAATTGGCCCGAGCCCCAGAGAGCATCCCAGAGGGGGTAGGGGAGAGACTGGAGAAGTAGATCTGTGGCAGCAGGATGGGGGAGTCAGGGAGGGGAGCAGCAGCAGGGGAGTGGGAGGTTCCCATCACGAGGTGACCTCCCCTCTCCCCCCCTCGCCCTTCCACCTCCCCCCTCACTGTTCTGGTGGTATGTTCCAGACAGCTCAGCACACAAGGCCCCCCAACTGTGGCTAATTGTATTGAGGAATCATGCCGTGGGGGGCGGGAGAGAAGGGGAGAGAAATCTTCCAAACACAGGCCTACTGCCCAAACATGCCAGCCTCCAGGGCTACAACCTAGTTGAGTTTTGGGGGAAAAGACCCCCTCAGGGCTTTAACCTTACTCGAATCAACTCAGCACACATTTGTCCACTGACCTTCTATCCTCTGAGCCCCGAGTTACCCTGGGCTCCATATTGCCACCTCCTTGGCATCAGAACTGCCCTGTCCCTGTGACCAGGGGATGACCTTCCAACTTGAAGGTCTTAGACAAACAGGTGGACATCCGGGGGAAGGGGGGGGTGTCTCAGACCAGGTCGGTTAGAGGCAGCTCCTGCTAAGGAGACTGATGGGAGCCTTGATACACCCAGCCACCCCTGCTGCCCCAAACCTGCTGGAACCACTGCATGGCTGCTCATTGCCTCACCTTTCCAGAATGTCAACAATGGTACAAGCAAACATGAGAAGGCCTTCTGGCATCTGCAGGGCAACTGTAGACAGAATTGGGAGAAGATGGGGGCATCAGGCTATGCTTGATGTCCTATATACAGGACAGAACCCACTGCCACATCTCACCCTCCCCCCTGCTCTGATGCCAGGTCTACAGAACAGGTCTACCCCTGGCAGATGCTTGCTTACGCTGTCCAGGGAGGACAGGTAAGCCTGCCCTACCAACTGCTTACCCTTTTTGGCCTGGGCTTGCCGGACTCTCCAGATGGTCTTTGGGATCTCAAAGTTGTAGTTTGAGGGCAGGGCCTGGATGGCCTCCTGCAGCTGTGGGTTGCTCAAGATCTCAGGGGGGATCTGATTGGCCAGACGGCCTCGGAGGGGCCCTTGACCTGCTGGTACACACCCAACAGTAAGTCTTCCCCTCAATCCTGCCACACCCATCCTCATTGGTGTCTGTGCCCACAGACTCCCTGAGGACACCTACCTCCTGCCTCTCAGCACACCCAGGGAATCCAAAAGGCAGATGCCCAAGGCCAGCCCTGGGAGAAGAGAAGCCTTTCTTCCTCCAGTCTCCCACAAAACCAATATGAAAGCCAGGGGGAAATTTACAGAATGAACTGCCGTATCACTAGGTGACTAGGAATAAATGAGTGTAATAAGTAGGGGCAGGGCTGGTTCCAGAGTGTGTTTGAAGGGAAGGAATGATCCCAGGGAACTGAGCAGCAGAGAGAACCGTCTTCTGTTCGGGGAAGGCGCCAACAAGATAAAATGGGGTGACCAGAACAGGGGGACTAGAATGGTGACTGGATCAGTTACCTTGGGAATGTTTACCTAGAGAAGACTTGGTAGGGGGAGGGGGACAGAGCTGTCTTCAAGTACCTAAGGGATTGTCACACACAAGAGTGATCAGACTGTGCTCCCTGGCCCTAGACAGCCAGGCTGGGACCCCCCACTGGGTGCAAGTTGCTGAGAGACAAATTTCAGACAGACAGAAGGAAAATCTGGACTAATTAGAGTCCTCCCTGAGTGGACTGGGCTGCCTGGTGTAGAGGGGCTCCTGATAGGATTTGGGGGGGGCTCTGAGATCCCTGACAACCCTTGAATTCTGTGATCCCAAGCAGCCTGGCACAGAGAAGTAGCCTGAGTCTTACAAAGAGATAAATCACCTTGGTATAGTGCTAGGAGGCTTACATAGCACTTACCTGGGGAAAATCTCATGACACCAGGAGTAAATCACTACCACCACTGTACACAGGGGAAGGGGGCAGCTAGCTCCTGTAGTGGATAGAGCACCTGGCCTGGAGTCAGGAAGACCTGAGTTCAAATCTGGCCTCAGACACTTACTAGCTGTGTGACCCTGGGCAAGTCATTTCACCCTGTTTGCCTCAGTTTCCTTATCTGTAAAATGAGCTGGAGAAGGAAATGACTAAAATCACTTTTGTATCTGTACCAAGAAAACCCCAAATCAGGTCACAGAGTCAGACATGACTTAAAAACACTGAATAACACATACGAGTAAACTGAGGCTTAGAAAGGCTAGCCAATTTGCCCGGGGTCACACAGGTACAAAAAGACAACAGCCCACTCAGACACCCCATTCCCTTGGGCTTGGTAGGAATCCTGGACAGGTTATAGATGATTGGAGACAGGTTCCCGAAGCCGGAGGCCAGCTTTACCTGGCGATAGAATAGGTAGATATATTATAACTGGACAGTTGTATGGGGAAAATGCTAGAGAAATCTCACTTTCCCCTTCTCCCCCATAACTCTGTCTCAATGACTGGCCTGGAGGTGATGCCTAAAAGATTCCATCATTAGAAATTGGGTTTCAAGCATGTGGCTCCCGGTAGCATAGAATAGAAGGGCCCACAGCACAGTCCCAAAGAGCTGAGGACCCTTAGGCCTTCGGGAATGGAGGGGCTCGCCCAGAAGAGGAGCAGCTGGGAGGTCAGACTCTGCCTAATCCCCATTCTGGGAAGCCATGGATAAGTCCTGATCAGAGCAGGCAACCCGTCTGTAACTTCAGACAGGAGTCTGAAAGCCAAGGAGCCAAGAGACGCTCAGTCACATATGACAAGATTTGAACCCAGGTTTTCCTGACTCCACTTCCATTATAGCCAGGATGCCTCTGTCCAGACACTATGTGTTTTTATATAAAAATGAGCTCCCATTCCACCTGGACCGGCCCCCAAGGGGAGGGGGGTGTCGTCCTTGTGGCTCAGGGCTGACTCCCCCTCCCCAGGGACGGCAGCTGCTAAATCTTCCGTTTCAGAGGCCCTGGAAGATTACACCAGGGATCCCAAAGCACTGGGATCTCCAGCTAGGGTACCCCAAGTGAGTGATGGAGCTGGGGTCCAAGGTCTGGACACCCCCTCAGAAAAGTGGTTTCTTTGAGTGTTTGGAGGTTTGTTGTGGGGGTGCTGTCTGAGGATGGACGATTTTCCCCCATCATTCTGAAAGGGACCTCAAAAATGAAGGAGGCATTTCATGGGGAAGGAGAGGTAAGCCTACTATGTGCTAAGCTCACTTTATGTCTCATTTGATGCTCATGACAACTCGGCGAGGTAGGTGCTATTATGAGCCCCGTTTTACAGATGGGGAAACTGAGGCAGGTGGAGGTTCGGTAACTTGCCCAGCTGGTGTTTGAAGTCGGATTTGAACTCAGGTCTTTCTGACCCCAGACTCTTTTGCAGATGAGGAAAATGGAGCCCCAGAAGCGCCGTGACATGCCCGAGGCCTCGCAGGCACTAAGGGGTCGCGGGACCCAGGTTCCAGCCTCTCCAGGTCCCCTGCTCTGGCCTGCGGGCGCCTCGGACCCGAGGCGAGCGTCTTCTCCGCTCACCGCGGGAAGGCAAACGGAGCGGGACCGGAGCACCTGGCGGGCGGCCCCGGAGAGGCCCGGCAACGGAGAGGGAGATGAGGGAAGGAGTAGGACCACAGCCGCAGGAGGGAGGGCGCGCCGGGCCCGGAGCGAAGCCGCCGCACCTACCTTTGCCGGGACCGCCACGGCCTCCCGGGCCGCGGGCCTCCGGTTCGGCCAAGGCCGCCATCGTCAGCTCTCCCACGTGGGGACCCAAAAGGCAGCGCTAGACGAACCCGAGCGGCCGAGCCAGCAGGCATCGCCAATTGATCGCCGAGCAGCTCGTGAGAGAGGGCGGGGCGGGGATTGGGAGGGTGGGGAATGGAAATGTGGGGGGCGTGTCTTGCCCCCGAAGCGCCGCGCCCGACGTCGGACCCTTGGCGCGTGGCCCAGCCCAGGTTCCTTCTCCCACAACCTGAAGTCCAGCGGGCGGAGGAGGAGGAGGAGGCTAGGGAGTCTTTCCTCGCCCCTCCCCTCCGTGGGACAGACCCTCCCACAGCCCCGTCCCCTCCCAGTGGACTGTTAGCTCCCAGTGGGCAGGGTCTGCTCCATTGAGACCGTCTGGTGCCTCCATTGGCCCAGCACAGGGTCCAACATTAGCTAGACTGAACTGGACCGAGATCAGCACAGGGGGCCGGTCTAGCTCCGGAGGGTCACACTTAATGTCGCAACACGTGTAGCTCCGTAGCCCCCGCTTGAAGATCAGTCCGTCCAAAGGGCGGCTTTCTACCCTCCGGATTCAAGGGGAGCCAGAAGACCACCTTTGCCAATGTGCAGGAGCCTCTAAGTTCTTCAAATAAGCAACCTTAGACCTGAATCCGAGGCTGCTTTCCTGGATCGAGGGGCTAAAGGGTATTCGGTGTCTGAGGGCCCAAGGCCCCTAGGAGCTGGCTAAGGTTTGAACTCGGGGGTGCTGCGGCTGGAACCGGAACCAGCTAGCGTTTCTCTTGCTCTGGTCAGGCTATTTTGTCCTTGGTCTGGACTGAGCATTGGGCACAGGATCATGAAAGGTTGGGTCAGTCTGGAGAATCAGAGCGCCCGGTCAGCCCAGCCCCTTGGGTGCTGCTCCCAGCACAGCCTTCAGTAGAAAACCTCCTGGTTTAAATGCCCTAGCTTTCTGGGCTGCCTTGTTCTACCAATCTCCCAGCCAGGCCTCCCCTAGCTCCTCCCCCTCCCTAAACTAATCCAGGCCTCTGGCCCTTTAAGCGGAACTCCCCGAAGCCAAGCGGCCTCAGGCTCCCCCGGAGGCCCTCTCTGCTTAGAAACCCCTAATTAAGGTGAGAGAGAGAAGGGAAAACAAGAGCCTGGGTCGAGGCCCTGCCCGGGAGGCAGCGAGAGAAAGCACAGGATTGGGAGGACTAGGAGCTAGCTGGCCGCAGGGTGGGAATCGGGGTGAAGCGGCCCAGCCCTCCTCTGCTTAGCCTGACTCAGTCACCCTTTGAAGAATCCGCCGTGATATCAACGACTCCCTCCAACAGGGTAGACTGCACTCCTCCATGCCCTCTCATCCTGCGTGTCTACACTCTCATGTCTTCCAAAGGCTCCTCTCAAGGAGGAGCTTCCCCAATAATCAACCAACCAGCAGCACTTATTAACGGCTTGCTGTGTGCCCAGACCTGTGCTTAAGCACTGGGGACAGAAAGCAAAAGGGGGAAAAGCCCCTCTCTCGAAAAGCTTACCTTTTAATGGGGGGGGGAGGCAACGTGGACATACATGATATACAAGATAGATACCAAGGAGGTACGATACCTTTTGGGGCGGGGGGAGAACGTGAACTCATAGGGTATAAAACATAAAAAGATAGGGAAAGCACTCCCAGGCTTTATCTGTCGGCCCTCACAATCACTCCGAAGTAGGCATTACAAGGTATTATTCCATTTTTCAAATGAGGAAATAAATGGAGTTAATGGAAACAAATGGAGGGAATGTTAAATCACTGGCCTCGGGTCGCCCAAGTGGTGGTTGTCCGAAGCAGGATTTGAACCAAGGCTTTCTTTGATCGTTGCTCCATCATTCCTGTTACCTCTCCCTCTAGATTTCTTGGCATTGCATGGATTCCAGTGAAAACACATGGGCTGTCTGTCTGCTGGTTATGTCTCATTCCCACCTGTTTTTTCAGTCAGATTAGTCTTCTCTCTAACCAGGTTTATAGATGGCAAAAAGCCTTCCTACCCCGGGGCAGGAGCCTAAACCATTGTCCTTTCTGCTTTCTTTCAACCTGGACCTACTCTGTGGGTCTGCGTCTTCTTCCTCCCCTAACTCCGGAGGACGGCCGGTTCAAAGCCCAGGCTCCTATGGGTAGATGCCGTCCTGAGGGCTCTGGCAGTGGTGCGAAGTCCAGGTGGAAATTTGTCTATGGGCCTGACTCCTGCCTCAAAGTTGAGGCCTGTTCCTGACATCAGATGCAAATGCTAAAGCATCTCAAAAGAACCCATTCTGGGCTGGGAATTGGATCCCTCTGTAACTTCCCAGTGCGCATCTCCCGCCCACCTGCTTTCTCTATTTCCAAAGAGTGACCCGGTGGCCTCAGAGGCCAGGCAGGAATGAAGTTCGGACTTCTAAACGGCCTTGCCAGACACTCTTCGTCCTTACTCGTCTCTACATCTGGTCGGAAGCCCCTGAGAACCCTGGCGATCCCTGAGCCTGAGCGAGACGGAGATCGGTCGCTCTCAGCTCAGGTCGAGAAGCGGTGATGGGGACCCCAGAATTTTTCTCAGCTGGAACCTACCCTCCATACTCCTGAGCTCAGCCGCCAGCAGATCACACTTATGGCCCCCCTTCCTCCCTCATACACTCAGCTCATCCATCTCCCCGCGGGGCTTTTTGGGCCGAATTACTCACTGGCCTGAGTAATTGCAGAACCTAGGGGAGGTCTCAACTAGCTCTCCCCCGTCTTACACCACAACGCCCGCCTCCGCGCCACCCCCGTCCCTGCCCGCGCCCGGACTCCACGGCCGCTTCCAGTCCGCGTGGGGACCAAAATAACTCCGTCCCCCACGCTCTCCAACAAAAGCCAGTGAGGACCCAGCAGCTGCCTTTGCCAGGGAAGAGTTTGTGTACCCACTGACCGCACCCCCTCGGGTAGCTGCCGGAAGACTGTAAGGAGCTGTCCAAACCAGGCCGGCTCTGAGCTGACCCAGAGAGAACCTGTGCACAATTGGTTCCCGTGTCCCCTCTTTTCCTCTCCTGTATCATCCTGGGTTCCCGGATCGGGAGCTGAGGAGGCCCAATCTCCTCATTGGACTTCGACCCGAGGGGCTTTCCTTCCCCCTAAACTTCCTTTTAACTCCACCGCATACGAAGGATCTAAAACCCGGGCTGACTAGGGAATAAGTTGAAGAGGGGCCGAGGAACGGTGCTAGAATAAACCCACCTAGGATCTAGTTTCCACAGCGGGCAGCTTTTGAAAGCCCCTCCGTCGTCAGTCCCCACCCCGCCCCGCTCCAAGCTATATTCTTCGTCTCCCTCCCCAGCCCTGCCCAAGCTCTTAGTTCTCCCCACATCCACCAGGGGAGGGGGCCAGTTTCCCAGCCTAACGCTCTAGAACCATAGACTATCAGAGCTGAAAGGGAGTTGATAGGTCATCGAATCCAAACTCCTCATTTTACAACGGAATGCACTGAATGGGGTTAATGGGGTGGGAGGGGGGACAAACGACTTGGTCAAGGTCACACACGTGGAGGTTGGAACAGAACCTGACTCTAAGGACTTCCAGGCTCCTTCTCCCACGAGCTTCGCCACACGTCCCAGAGTGCGCCCGCTTTGCTCAGCCCACACCCCTTCTGCGCCTCTTTCCAGTCCATTCTCTAGGCTTCAGGGAGAAACACTTGCGCTTCGTAGACAAGTCCCCGAGTGCCAATGTAACAGCGGTGTGGTCTTATCCCTGCACCCAGCCCCGGAGAGGAGCGCCCCTCCCCCAGACGCAAATGGAGCCGGTGGGGGTGGGTTCTGATCAGTGGTCTCTCTTCACACGCTCCTCCCCAGGACCTTGGCCGAGGTCTGGGATTGGGTCTCCCCAAATGCCTCTACTGGACTGCCCCTGTGATATCGACCACTTCGCCCTTTTAGGAGACTCTCCAGGCTGGGGCTTGAGTGTGTCAATGTGTCAATGTCCGGAGGAGGAGATATAGTGGTCCTGGAGAAGACCTGCACCTGCTGACGTCCACATAAGAGACCGCGTCTGAGACAATACTCCCCCCTCCCAGGAATGAGGAGAAAGGGGGAGCAGAGGAAGTAGGGACCCCAGCAGGTTAGCTCCAGGGCTGAGCTTCCTGGAGGACAGGGGACCCGAACTTGAATGGGCTTTGGATTGGGTGGGGGGGCAGGAGGAGGGGTTGGGTTCTGCTCCCCCCGCCTCCCCCATCCCCCACTGCCTGCGGAATGTGCCGTTCTCGGTTCCCAGCCCCTTTCTCCCCATGACCTCCAAAACCGAGGGGCCAGCGTAGAGGCTGTGCTGTCCTGCCGCCTTTGAAGTCCCTGGGGAGGGGGAGCGAAGGGTCAGAGAGGGGCCACGGTAGTGAGGGGGCAGAGTCAGAGTCAAGGCTACTGGAGGGAGGGCACGAGGGGACCAGCCGGGAAGGTGGCCCCAAGCCCCAGGGCACGGCGCGGCTATCGGGGCGGGTGGAGCAGAAACAGCTTGGGAGGCGCCGAGCGGCTGAGCGCAGCTGCCCAGGGAATAGGACGGCGCTTGGACACCGCGAGCAGAGCGCACTTTCATAAATTTTGTATGGGAGGCGCTCCGTGAGCGGGGGCGGGGAGCGGAGAGGAGAAGGCGGGAGGGGAGGGAGGGAGAAAAGGGAGGGGAGTGAAGGAGAGGTGGGGGAGGCGGGGGGAGGAAGGGAGGCGCCCCGTTCCACGGCTCCTCCGTGTCCTGCAAACGCTCGGCGGGCGCTTTCCTGCGAGCAGCGCGCTCCGGGGCAAGCGCCCATTTGCAGCAGCAGCCCGAGGGGGCGGGGAGGAAGGGGGCCGTGGCCCACCGGCCAGGGGGGCGGCTTCTCCCCTCAAAACCGCCGCCAAAGTGCTCCAGCCGGCAGAGGCGCGGGAGAAGCGAGAGAGTAAGAGAACGCCGTCGTCGCTGCCGCCGCCGCTTCCTGGGCAGGAGCAGCTCCCAGCCCGGCCCGAGGCACCTCCAGCGGACTCGCCCCGGTCGAGCGCTAGCGGCCGCCCCTCCTTTGGGCCGGGGCAGGGCAGGGCAGTGCCTAGCTGCCGCAGCACTTGGCCGCGGGGCGGCTATCCCCTCGGCAGCAGAAGAAGAGGCAGCAGCGGCGGCGCGAGGCTGGGACTCAGGATGCCCCTGCGGAGCCGGGGCGCTGGGCAGGAGCAGGTCGCCGGGGCGCCCCCCGCTCCGCGCCCTCGGATTAGCTGCAGCTCACACCCGGGGGTTTGAAGCTGGACCCCGCGTGGGACCGCCCCATCTCCGGCCTCTGACAGAGCGGCGGCCCCGCGGCCAAGATGCTCGCGAAAGGTGAGTTTGAGCCGCAGGGGGAACTTGGGCTTCGCCGCGCTGGAATGGGCTTGCTGCGGGCGGACGCCTGCAAGGGGCGGTGAGGGGACCGCGGGGATGTCGAGGTAGTGCTGAAATGTGGAAGGCGCCGGCACTGGCTGCCGCTGGAACTTACGCGGAGAATAGCCCCGGGGCTAGCCAGGGCCGGTGCCCAGGAAGGCTGGTCCTCCGAGCTACTGATCCGGAGTCAGTGGATTCCTGAGGACTAGCTGCACGAAGTGGGGCGGGAACCAGTCATTCGGGTAGAAGCGGGGGAGCTTTTCATTCCCGCAAAGTTCTGCCCTTGTAGACTGGATCTTCCTGCACTGGGAGCTGCAGCCGCTTACCCCGGGAGGCTGTGCTCCGAGCCTGGCTCCGGTGCAGCAGCTGCTGCCCCTCCAAGCCGAGCCTCTGAAGGTCTCTCGGGATTCTGCCCGGCCCACTACCCACCCCTACCTCTGCCCCACGCCGGTTGCCCGGTCTGTGGCCTCCTCTCCCCATTCCCGTCCTACTTTATTCTCCTGGGAAGCAAGCAGAGTCGGGCCCGAACTAGGGGATGAAGGGGTAGTGGCTGCGCTGTCTCTCTTGCCCCTCAAACTTTGCTGCAGCCCCCCGCAGGACTGAGCTGAGGGTGTGTGCCCCGACTCGAGGCCGGAGAAGGGCTGGGGTGTGGCGATTCATGGAACGGAGAGCGCAGGAGCTGGCTAGGGCAAACGGGCGGGAGCTGGCCGTGGAGGGCAGCCGGGAGCTGGCCCGCAGGTCTCACGCATGCGGGAGGCGGCCGGAGCCCCGGGCAGCTTCTATAGCTCCCCGGCAGCCCGGTTCGCGAGCCCAGAGAGGCGCGGCAAAGTTGGCGCCGCTTCTGGGGAAGTCCCACCGCGCCCCCACGTGGCTCTGGCGCTCCTGGGCGGCCGTCACGCGGGAGCGGGGCGCTGTCCCCCGGGCCCCGGGGAAGAGAGACAGCGCCTCCCGAGCTGGGGGCCGGCCACCCGCCGCATGGGGTAGCGGTCCGTGCCGCCCTGCCCGGATCTCGGGGTGCTGATGAGCTCTGCTGGGACCAGCCCCGAGCCATTCTCGGCTCCCTTATTCTCAGCATCATCCCTGCACCCCGCTTCCCCACCCCCTCCGGGAAGCCGGCAGGCCCAGGCGCCCGCCAGATCCATCCCGGGTCCTCTGGGACAAAGGCTGAGTCGGGAGGCTCAGGTAGCGAGAGAGGGGCCTGATCCCTGAGCTCGCAGGATCCTGCCTTAATCCGCCCTTGTTTCCATGGCAACAGACTGTGATGTCGTAAGCATAGGATTGTGACCTCACAGCAGGATCAGGAAGGAGAACTCTGGTTGGGGGAAGAGGCCCTGGGATGCGGGGATAGGAGCAGGTTTGGGGTGTGGGGGAGGAGGCTGATCCTGTTAAACAGGGACCAGGGGCACATGAGGAAAGAAAGAAGATCAAGGCCAGTTTGGGGAACTTGAAGGCTCTTTTTGGTGGTGTGGTCTTTGCCTGTCTCTGGGCCACTAGGGGGTTCGATGGAATTGTCTCGGCTCTCCAAAATAGGAGCTAAACTTCTCTGTTACTTTTTCTAGATCCCTGCTTATTGTGCTCCACGTGGGTCAGTGATTAAAAGCCCAGGAGATATGGTTAAGTGCTGTGGTTTGAATAGTCTCAGCTCCCTGGTCCAGGCTCTGTCCCCTTATCCCAGAATTCCCTTTTGTTCTCTCTGTCCTATCAGGATGGCTGGTCGTGGCTCCCAGATCAGGTGTTGAAACAGAATGTTTCATGTTAACCACGACTCGAATTTACGCAGCCCTTTGAGGTTTACTTTGTAACTTCTCTCCAGTCCTGTGAGGTTGGCAGTGCAAATATTACTGGTGCCATTTTGTAAATGAGGAAATTGAGGCCCAAAGAGACTGAGTGACTTGTCTAAGGTCACACTGCTAGCAAGAAGTAGAACCAGAACCTTGGCCCCAGGTCCTTTGAGTTCAGACATTCTAACAGATTATGCAGAATGACAAGCTCATGACCCAGAAGTCTGGGGCTGCAGCAGGCAGAATAAAAGAGATCCTTTTGGTTCTCCTTCCCAGAGACTCCCATGTCTAGATCTGTAGGTTTCTGGTGGTGGCAGTAGTGGAGATGAACTGACAAATATCACTTCTTTTTCAGTTATGGGCCTTTTGACAGCTCACGGTTAAAAATGAACCATTGAAAACAGCCCACATGCTGTATTTATATGGCTTAGGTGCATAAAGATAAATCATGTACCCTTTGTATTTCATTTTTTTCTCTTACCTCTCGTCTCCAGGCAAGACAGACTCCTGACTGGGAAACAGTCCTTTCTGGGAGCCTCTCCTTGGGGAGGCACCTGCACCTCTCCAGGACTGGTTGCTAAAGGTTGGGCAGTCACATGTGCTTGGGACAGCCTATTTTTTCCGTCTTTGCATTGCTTGATTTGGAGTATGATGCACTGGTACCCTTGGTCACTTGATAGGTTTCCATCTTGGCTTACCCATGGGAATATCAATAGCGATACTAGTGCTATTAATAAATTTATGTTATATGTCACCTTAAGGGTTACAAATGGCACTTTCTTTTTCTTTTTCTTTTTTTTTTTGAGGCAATTGGGGTTAAGTGACTTGCCCAAGGTCACACAGCTAGTACGTGTCAAGTGTTTGGTCTGAGGTCAGATTTGAACTCAGGTCCTCCTGACTTCAGGGTCAGTGCTCTATCCACTGCGCCACCTAGCTGCCCCCAAATGGCACTTTCTTAACCACTGCAGAAGGTAGGTAGTCTCAGCATGAATATCCCCATTCTACAAATGAGGAAACTGAGGCTCAGAGAAAGCAAGTCATTTGAGACAGTCATGGGATTTGGGACTTGAACTCGTAGAGGAGAAGCCCAAGAATTAGGTGGCAGTCCTTGATTCCACAGGAGGGTTATTGTCTTGAAAGGTATCATTTTTGCCAGCATTTCTCTCTTCACCTTCTAACTAGAGGACTTGGTCCGTCAGCAGAATCTAGCCCAGATTACCTGGGTGGATCCTGGCTTCACCCCCCTCCCCCCAGAAACTATGAAAACCCCGAGCTGAGGGTCAAAACAAAGGGAGAATGTCCAGCTTCCAGGTATAGGTGGATGTTTTAGCAGAGACCAAGCCAAAAGGGCTTGAGCAGATACTCATCTATAGTGACAGGCTCTCTATAACTTTCTGATTCTTAACAGACTGTCTGTACCAGGTCTCCAGAAAGCAAAACAAACAAACAAACAAACAAACAAACAAAAAACTGGTATTATAGAAAGCACCACAGGCTTGGAGTGAGAAGAACTGGGTTAAGTCCTAGCTTCGTCTACCTACTAGTCATGTGACCTCCTGTTAGGCAGACAGCTTTACTGATCAGCCTCAGTTTCCTCATCCATAAAATGGGAATAATGATATTCGCATAAATAACAGAGTAGCTGTGTCAAATTTGAAAATGTATCCAAAATCCTTTGCAGTCATATATAAAGGACTTGTGATTTACATTGTGAGGACTCTCCAGAGTCCCAACCTCTTTGTTGTTGTTTTGGGGGATGGTTAGGATTCCTCATTTCATCTGCGTGGTGAACTCCCAGTAGGGAAGCTCCCTCTAAGGATACCAAATGGGTAAGTTTTCTGTAACTCTTAGAGACTTAGTTGCCTAGGGCACAGTGAAAGTTGGAAATGACTTGCCCAAGGACATCTAGCTACTACGTGTCAGAAACCCATGACTGCATGTCGAAATGATTGCAGAGCCAGCAATTATCAATTCACTATAGCAGCATAGCCTTTGTAAGTGACCTGATTCTTTAGGCATTGAAATTAGTGAATTTAAAACTAGACTTAGCTTCCAATGTTGGGTTTCTAACAAAAGGTTTTTTAAAAAAAAGAATATTGCCCTAGGCCTGAAGAGATCAAGTGTTTTGCCCATGGTCAGCCAATTAGTAAGTATCAGAGCAGGATTCTAGCCTAGATATTTCTGAGTCTACCACATACCTATTCATTACACCGCACTGCCTTTCCTTGTAACCATAGAGCACTGTGCCAGTGGGAGATGCCATTATTATTAGCCTTACCAAGACTGGAATTTTACAGAATGTGCTGGAGAAGAGTTTGGGGAGCACTGGAGGCAGGGAGGGCAGTGTAGACAGCCCTGAAGCCCAATGGAGAATCCAGAACCCTTCCCATGATGGAAGGGGTCCCACTGAGAAGCTTGCTCTGACTGGGTAGTGACCTGCTTTAAACCTGAAGAAAAGTGGAAGGGCATGTACTCCATTGGTTATTTGGGGATGGTGGCTGCTGGTGGGGGGGGTGGGAAGCATTGGGTTGGCAGCCTTATCTCTTTGATCTCCATATCACTCAAGCTCCGCTTAATAGTCCAAACAAGCCTGTGGTGCCAGGGGCTTAGCATTTCCAATCAGGGGGAAAGACAGATTCCCCCCACCCTGCCTAGGGTGGACCAAGCCCCCAAACCACCCCCACTGTCAGAAGGCAGGAGCAGCCCAGCATCCCAGACAGAGTTACAGCTGCTAACAATGCTGGGGCTGCATACAGCCGCAGCTGCCCTGGTTTCCATCCCCTGGCTTAGCCTGGTGGTGCTGGAGATATAAAAAGCAATGATCTGGTCAGATATGTGAAGAAGGGAGAGGCGAAGACAGGGAAGTCACCCAGCAACTTTCAGGAAGGAAGGAGAGGATGGTCCAGGGTTCTGTGTCACCAAAGGGAGCCTGTTTAAAGTCAGGAGCTATGGATTTCATTTTTAGAGCTCTGAAAAACAGAATGCAAATCAACAGCCTCTAGGATCATTTAGAGCCTTTCCCTAAAGTTTTTTGTCTTGTTAAGCAAGGAAATAGAGTGCCAAATAGGCTTTGTTAAGTGGTAGCCTAATTAATAATTTAAAATCTTGTAGCTGTCTTTCATTAGGATTTATCTGTCCACCAACCACAAAATCAGTCAAACACACTCATTTATAAGTTAATGCCATCTCTGAATAATTCAGTGAGCAGCTAGATTAAGGCCTGCCATCCTGCAAGATGCCTTGGTTTCCACAGGCAGATGGTCTGACATGGCAGCACGAATGGACCCCCATCCTTTGGGGCCGAAGGAGTCAGTGAGCCTTGGGACTGTCAAACAGTTGGTGGGGCCTGAGTCTCCAGGGCTTCTCTAGGCAGGCCAAGAGGGAGTATACACTATCAATCAGGCATTAATTAAGCACCTATTTGTGCTGGGAGCCATCCTGGTCTCTCTTTGGGTTGATCATGACTGGGCACCCTTAAAAATGAAAAACTTAACCCAGAGAGAGAAGGGAAGAGGTTGGGAGGAGAGCTGCCGTGAGTCTCAAAAGAGCTTTTCCATTTGGTGCAGGGATGCTGGGCTTATAAGACCGTAGCTATAGAGCTGAACACTCCTCTGAGGGGAGAGAGAGATGAAGATTCTCAAGGGAATCAGCTGGCTTCCTTGCAGGGACTGAGCACCTGAAGATTTTCAGCCCAATCTCCGTTGGAGGGGAAGAGCTTAATTCAATCCCTTTCTCCAGCCCAGAGATCCTGCAGTAATGGAGTCTTGGCAGCTCCTAGAAGGGCCTTCAGCCCTCAGCCTGAATGCTATGTTCTGGGTCATCGTGGGGTCTCTGCAGGGCTGTGTTCCATAAGGAAAACAGAGAAGAGGGATTGGAGAGAGAGAGCTGAAAATCCTGCCAGAGAGGGAAAGAAGAAGAGGTGCCGGAAAAGGAGAAGCATATGCTGCATGAATGTTCTCTCCAGTGCCTGAATAAAAGAAAGTATGGTTGTGAAGGCTTTCGGGGAAATGTTCCTCTTGTGGTGTGTGTGTGTGTGTGTGTGTGTGTGTGTGCATGCATTATTGTGCACACACACACATCTATATGGATACATAGCATATATAGATCCTTTAGAATTGGAAGGGACCTTGGAGACCATCACTAGATGAGGAATCTGAGGCCCAGGGAGATGAAGTGACCTGGATCATAGCATCATCATTCTAGGTTTGGAGGGGGGCTCAGAGGCTACCTTGTTCAAACCCCTTATTATATAAAGATAGAAACTGAGACTCAGAGATGTTAAGTGATTTGCCCTCTGTTTCAAACAATGTAAAAGGAAGCCTTTTATAGCATTCTAAGGCTTGCAAAGCACTTTATCAATATTATCTCATTTGATTCTCACAACAACCCTGGGAGGTAGGCCCTTTTATTATTCCCATTTTATAGTTGAGGAAACTGAGGCTGAGGAAGGGTAAGTGACTTGCCCAGGGTGGCGGTAATAGGAAGTGTCTGAGGGAGAATTTAAACTTGGGTCTTCCTTAAGTCCAGTCTCTCTATCTACTGCACCACTCAGCTGCCTCACCCAGGTCTTTCTGGCTCCAGGTCCAGCAACTCTCCAAATGCCTCTGGTCTCTGAAATCTTATGCTTCTGCTTACCCAGGGCTGGATTTCCAGGATTTCTCCATAAAGTTTTTCTTTAAAATTCTCCTCCAAGGCCTAAAAGTGGTATCTGGCTTTTTGAAGGTGATGCTCGACGGGTCTGGCAGGCTTGGAAAGGCTTCAAGGATGGGCCCAGTGATGCCCTCAGATTGTTCTTATCCAAGAACCAACCTCGCTAAGTTTGTGACCAGAAAACCAGCCATCAGGGCCTGACTTTGCTTTCTAAGTCGTGTCAAGTCACAAATACCATCAAGCAAGTGCTGAGGGTCTTTGGTCTACCCTAATTGAGGCGGCGCCCTGTGCTCTGATACCCCAAGTCTTGGGAATGCTGAATCAGCACAAGGCAAGGCCTGCATGGGAGGCAAGCCCTCTGGAGCAGTGTTCCTGTAACATTGTAGAAGTCTCGGTTTCAGATTTTACGTATCAGCCCAGATCAGATTTCACCGAGCAAAGGAACCCTGGCCATACAGCCTGAGTGAGAGAGCAAAATCAGACAGAGAAATGAAATGCAAATGCAAAGGATTGCCAAGAGATGCTTGCAGTGGCATCGGGAGCTGAGCTCACCACCCAGCTCCAGCTCTTGCCATAGAATAGGGGAGGGGCGGGTAGCCAGGGATGAAGAGGGCCTGGAGCTGCTGGGAGGTGAGCCCTGATCAGCAATCAACAGGTGATGGCTGGGAGGCTCCAGATGGAGGGTCTTGTGTGGGCCAGTCAAGGCCAGAGGAATCACCCGCCATAGAGTTGGAGGTGAAGATGGAAGCTTCCTTGATGAAACGAGGAAGGAATCAGAAGGCATTGGGGTTGTCAGGGTCCGTGCCCATACCCGACGCGGTCCCAGCTAAGATTAAAGTAAAGAGAGACAACAGAGACGCCGGGACAGGCCTTGGTGGGAGGAACCAGAAACAGACATGTCCTAAGAAGGAGCTGGATTGCTCAACAGGGAATCGAGGGGACTCACGTGGCCTGAGAAGGTGCAGGTGGAGGGAAGGGGAGGAGGAGGGAGCCGGTGGGCCACACAGTGCCATGCCGAGGACTCCCCTGAGGAGCAGGGGAGGAAGGAAGAAAAAGGCAAAGGGGACGGCTCCCACTGAGCTCCCCGGCCAAGGCAAGTCACCAGCTTACAGGGTTTCCAGAATTAAGATGCAGATGGGCAGACAATCATTCAGTGCTTAGGGTGCCTGAGGGACGGCCCGCCTTGAGTCCCAGGTACCTGGGGAGACTGTACAGTGGCTCTGGGATCCTGGGGAGTGACAAGTGTCTGTTCTACTCCACTGATGGGGGTGGGTACAGCAAGGGGGGACTGGGTAAGAACTCCAGGCAGCAGCTCTGAACTGGAACCTCCGTGGCAACCGTGGCCAGGTCACTGTTCTCCATTTTAGCCCGGTCACAGATCCATGAGTCCTCAGCTTGGCATTACCTGTTCTCTAAAGGAGATAGATACCCAGGAAAGAATGATTGGAGATAATTCAGCAATCAAGACAGGGTGGGAGGAGCAGAGCCATTCTCTGCTCGATTGCTGAGAGCTAGTGATGTTTCCCTGCGTCTACCTCTCCCCTCCTGCCAATCTGTCTTGTTAAGATGACATTTGACAGTTAATGAGTCCTGAATTGTTTGTATCTTTCCTCTCTCCCTTCCTTCTTTCCTCCCCTCCTCCCTCCCTCCCTTCCTTTCCCCCTCCCTCCTTTCCTTCCTCCCTCCCTCCCTTCCTCCCCCCTTTTCCCCATCCCCCTTTCCTCTTTCATCCTTTCCTTCCTCCCTCCCTCCCTCCCTTCCTTCCTCCTTTTCTTCCTTCCTTCCTCTCCCCCCTCCCCCCTTCCTTCCTTCCCCCTCCCTTCCTTTCCCCCTCCCTCCCTCCTTTCCTTTCTCCCCCCTTTACCCTCCTCCCTCTTTTCCTTCTTTCCTTCCTCCCTTCCTTTCCCCACCCCCTTTCCTCTTCCATCCTTTCTTTCCTTCCTCCCTTCCTTCCCCCTTCCTCCTTTCCTCTTTCATCCTTTCCTTCCTTCCTCTCTCCCTTCCTTCCTTCTTCCTTTCTTTCCTTCCTTCCTTCCTCCCTCTCTTCCTTCTTCCTTCCTCCCTTCCTTCCCTCCCTCTCCCTTCCATAAGCACTTACGTGATGCCCACCACGTGGGGCCGAGTGCTAGGTGCTTGGCTTCCTTCCCCTCTGCTGTTCAGGGACAGTTACCCACAAGAGTAAACACTGCCTTAGTGTCAGCTGCCATCTTTCAGGCCATATTTGTCTCTGGGTGCCCACCCTCCCAGGCCCCTCTGCTTTCTTCTCTTTGTATTGGTCTGCTGTAGTTTTGGAGAGGCAGAGAGGCCTCTGCCAGGATGTCTCCTGCAGGAACACTAATCTCTTAGGCCTCAAAGGGCAGAGATGCTGTGTTAGTTCCCCTGCCTGTGTTTATTCTCCTGTCCTTGACTAAAGTGGATTTTCTGCTAATGAGCACTTGGCTGCCCAGAGGCCAATGGCCTTCCTGTGCTTGGCCTCGCACTTGCTTGTGCCAGGGACAAAGAGAGGAAGCCCTGTTTTTCTCATTCCCCTCTCCTGAACCTTTCCCCCTCACTGCCTTGTCTCTGGGGGCTCTGGCTTTCTCTAATGGCTTCCAGGCCTTTATTGATAGGCTGGAAGCTTTGGGGATAGGAGTCAATGACCTTTACCCTTGGATGCCTGAGCAGTTTATATGGGGCATGAAACTCAGAGTCACCACTGGCCTTTACCAGCTGGGATTCAGAACCCATCAGAAAGGGCACTGGCTTTCCAGAGTCAGAAGAGCTGGGTTCAAATCCTACCTTGGATGCTTATTCCCCATGTGACCTTAGGCAAGCCTTTTCTTCTCTAGGTGTGGGTTTCCTCTTTTGTAAATTAAGAGGATTCCCTGAGATTGCCTCTGCGGCCTCTTCTAGCTCTAGTTCTGGGGTCCCTCACTCCACCACTCCCATCCCCCAAAGTTACTTGGCCCTCCCATATAAACTGGTTACAAACCACACCATGATCTGGGAGAGCCCAATTGTGCCCCAGCCTGGTGGATTTCTGAAGCCAGGATGGGAGCCGGCCTCAGGCCTGCCTGCCAAAATGTGGTTCTCTTTTGGAATTCCAATAGTTCTTGCTTTGGATTGTAAACTCCATGAAGGCAGGGGATGACATCCTGTCTAAACTTTGAATGTCCCTCCTGCACAGTGCGCTGCCTACAGGAGTCGACGTAAGGATGTTTCTCAAGTAAATGGTTGGATGATTGGGAAGCCCCCTGTGCAGGCTGCTCCACACCTGGAGTTTTCTCCATCTGCCTCTTTCTTATGGCCTTCAGTGCTCAGCTCTGCTGCTCCTTCCTTCCTCCCTCCCTCCCTTCCTTGCTTTCTTCCTTCTTTCCTTCTTTTCTTCCTTCCTTCCTCCCTCCCTCCCTCCCTTCCTTCCTTTCTTCCTTCCTCCTTTCCTTCCTTGATTCCCTGCATTCTTAATTCTACTTTATAATGACTTGAGATTTCTCTTTCATGTCTTTTGAATTATCTTTGTACATGATGTTTCCTCTCCTTCAGAATCTAAGCGCTTGAAGGCAGGGACTGTTGTATTTTATTTAGTCTTTGTAAACCCACCCTGATATATCTAGCAAGTGTGTGATAAATGCTTGCTAAATCATTGCATTAGGACGAACTAAATTTTATCTTTTGGGGGAGAAAGTGGGGAGGGGAAGGGAAGAAGCATTTATATAGCACCTACTATGTGTCAGGTACCTGTCAAAGTGCTTTATAAATATCATTTCATTTGATTGTCACACCCTGGGAGATAGGTACTATTATTATTCCCATTTTACAGTTGAAGAAAATGAGGCAAACAGAGGTTAAGTGACTTGTCCAGGGTCACATGGAAAGAAAAAAGAAAGTAAGGTATGTCCCAGGAAGTCCAGAGGGAAAAGATAGAACCACATGGGAAATACACTTTTTGCCTCAGAAGAATTTTCTTTGTCTCTTGTTTAGGTTAAAATGTTTCTGATATAACAGATAAAATTTGGCTGGGGTTGAGCCTGTGATTACTGTCTAATCACTCTGAGTAGTTTGGATAATAAACGGCAAACAGCTCCTGCTAAGCTTATTTGGGAAAGTAGCTGTGGAGTCTCTTGTGCTGGCAGAGCAAGTGGGTTGGCACAAGATGATGTGTGTGCGTGAAGACAGAGACCCACCTGGCATGCAAGCAGAGGCCTCCCAGAGAGGGGGATCACAAGGGCACGCTGGCCACCCATGCCTGGTGGGCACACAGGGTTGCCTCCATGTTGGCATGGGCGGCCCCCAAGCACTGGGAGCCCATTGGCATGAGGTGAGATGTTTTTGCCGTGGGTG
Organism: Vombatus ursinus; assembly: GCF_900497805.2. Classification (NCBI taxonomy): domain Eukaryota; kingdom Metazoa; phylum Chordata; class Mammalia; order Diprotodontia; family Vombatidae; genus Vombatus; species Vombatus ursinus. Next base: position 22,501,524 of record NW_020954546.1, read on the forward strand.
TGCTAGTGAGACACGCTGTGAGTGGGCACAGGGAGTGGGTGCCTTGGTGCAATCCACACCACGTGTCTCAAGAAAAGCTTGCAGGTGTGGGGCATACATTGCCCACACAGTGGGTGAGTTGTTGAGACTCATAACACGGGGGCTCATAGGACAAACCAACTCAGCTCTGACCTACCCCACCAGAATGGATGATGGCCAACTCAGGAAATAGCAGCATGCAGACTTTTGGTAGAAGTCTCCAGGGAACTTGGATGAGGATGAGGGTTACAGAAGCCCCTTTCTTCCAGTTGTGGGGTAGAAGCTTCTTTCTCACCAAAATCATTGCAACGGATCTCTTGGTCTCTTCCAATGCCTCTGCCTCGATCTCAGCACCATTGTGAGAGGGCCCTTACCTATGCTTATGTAGAAAGAGAGATTTATGGGGCCCTTGGGGGGGAAATTGGCAGTCTTCTGACCATCATTTATTCATAGGGATATTGTATGATGAGGGGATGGGGAGCTGAGGGGCTTCCATTAGCGAGAAGTGGACCAGGCGGGAAGCCTTGCTCTGCATTTGACATTTCCTGGGCTCAGTTCTACTAGGAAGCTGCCTTTTCTTTTATAAGGTTTTGCCTTTAATGTTCTATTCATGGGCTTGTCTGTGCAGTCCGTGCAGAGCAGTGAGGATGAGGCTGGGCGGGCTGAAAGTTGAGCCAGGCTCCCCCTGGGTGGGGGGAGGGTAGCTGCGGGGGTCAGAGAGCTCAGGCGGGTAATTGGGTGGCAGATGTGGCAAAAGCCCGGGGAAGGCAGAGCCAGTAAAGGAGGTAACTCTGCTTTTCAGATTGGGAGGCCGGTTTTTCTTTCTACCTTTATTTGAGAGGGGCGCTAAACTCACATGCCCATTTGTGTTGCCTGCCCCCTGGGAGATGCTGCCAGCCAGGCTGGGGAGCTGCAGCCCTGTCACCACTCTCCTGGCTTGGGGTCCCAGAGAGGAAGGGATGCCTCACCAGAATGTGAGGAGAAGGCTCTCTAGCATTCCTAAGTTCATTTGCCTTCTGCGGGGAGTGTGGGATAGTGGGGTAGCATGCAGGAAAAAACTGGACTGGGTGTCCGAACACCTGGATTCTAGGATCAGAGTAAACTCCTTCGATCCTAGCATTAGAGATGGAAAGTCCCTGGAGATCAGCTAGTCCGACCCCTTCATGTAACAGAGTGGACTTGCTCAGGGCCACACAGGGAGTAGATGTGAGAGCACAGATTCTAGTCCCAGATTTTGCAGCTATCCTTAGTGTGACTGTAGACAAGTCATTTACCTCTCTAGGCCTCAGTTTCCTCATCTGTAAAAATGGGGATGGGATCGGACTGGAAGACCTCTAAAGACCCTTCATGCTCTAGATCTAAGATGCCATGACATGGATATTAACAGCTTAGGATGGTTATGACAGCCTAAGAATCAATCACCTGTCTACTCTAGCGGGTAGGGTGCTCTGCATACAATCAGAATTCAAATTGCTCTATCTCATCTATTAAGACGAACTGTCAGGGAAGAGCTTTGAGGTGTTTTCCCAGTAGTGAGGATGGATTTCACAGAGCCATCCCACTCTCCCACAGCCCACCCCATCCTCCCACCCTGCGACCAACAGCCTACATTGGTGAGATGGTTGGTCAAGAAATAGCCCAATTGTATTTTTATACCGAAGTGTCACTTAATGAGAGAACAGCCATGTGTACTGGGGGGATGGGGGGAAGCCAGCTTCTAAGACAGAGGGAACCTGGGGTCAAATCTTGGCTCTGAAGCTTTGTAGGATTCTAGACTGGTATGCCAATGGGTCACTAGTCGCCCAAACGGGGTTTTTGTTGTTTAGTCTTGTCTGACTCTTGGTGACCCCCATATGGGGTTTTCTTGGCAAAGATACTGCATGTTTTGCCATTTCCTTCTCCAGCTCATTTTATAGATGAGGACCTGAGGCAAACAGAGTTAAGTGACTCGATCAGGGTCATAGAGCTAGTAAGTACCTGAGGCTGGATTTGAGCTCAGAAAGATGAGTGTTCCTCATTCAAAGCCCAGCACTTCATCCCCTGCACCAGCTAGCTGCCCCCAAAACAGGATAGAACAGGGCTATTATACTTTAGTCAGGGATGCCATTGGCATGAGATATGCTCCCCATCTCCCCGTGTAAGACCCCTCTCTGCAAGGCCCATCTTGTGTGTCATGAGCATATGGCCAAGGGCAGGTGTGCCGATCTAGGATGCCAAAAATGGTGGCCATGTTCCGTTTTGTGCTGGAAAGTCCAACAGGGCAGGCTCTGGGCTGGGAATAGAAGCAGTGGCCTCATTTGGAGGGAATATAGTGTTTTACTTGGCAAAATTTTATGGAACAGGATTCACACTATTGATTCCGTGGCAAACAAAAACCTCCTTCTAGACATTTTGGGCTGTGGAGAACTGGAATTTTCCAACAAGGCCCGACCTAGCACTAGGAGATAAACTGCAGGGCGATGCTGAGCTCAGGCAGAACCTGGCACGAGCCAGATTCTCCTGTCTTGTCCTCTTCCTGCCCAGTTGCTTTGAGATGCTGCCTCTCTTCCCTTGGAGGGAATTAGATTGTTGCCTAATCCTGTGGTTTCACCTGAATCTCTGAGCAGCCGGAGAGAAGCTTCATTCAGAGGCCCTATAGAACCATCAGTTTAGAACTCAGGAGGACCTCTTATGCCTTCTGGTCTTACAAATGAGGAAACTGAGTCAGAGAGAAGTGATGGGTGATTTGGCCAGGCAAATCTGAGTGGCAAAGCACAGATTCAAAATCGTGCTCCTCCTTTTCCCAATCCAAGCACTCTCTCTACTACTTGGGTGACTTTGGACAAACCAGCTGAGTCAGACTCTGGTTTCCTCATCTGTGAAATGGGAGGATGATACCTGTCATGATTATCTCACACCAGGCTGTTTGGAGGAGAGGACTTTGCCAACCTCACAGCACTGAAGGCATGTGAGTTATTGTTTTGGACCGCTGTCCTGTGGGCTGCTCCTCTGGAGGCACCCGGGAGCTAAGGAGGCAGATCATAGGGAGCTGCAGAGCTAGAGAAGCCTTCCAGGTATCTTCATGGGATCTCCTGCTTCCATGGTACCCCTAATCATCCTGGATCCCATCCAGGTGGATCTTGTGAAAAATGTTTCATTGAGACTTTCTTTTTCCATTGCTGTTAAGTCCTAATTACCACTCCATACCTCATCACCTCCTTCCCCCAAAAAGAATGTCAGGGCTGTAAGTGGTTAGTGACCATTTAGTCCAACCCCTTCATTGAACAAAAGGTGAAACTGAGACCTAAAGAGGGGAGGGGTCAGAGCCGGGATCCAAACTCAGGACTCCCAACTCTCAGGTGCTGGTTCTTTACACTGTATCACAGTGAATTCTGGGTCAGAGATTTTCTGAGCCAGCTGAGGCCTGGCACTAACTCAGAGATTGTTAGACTCGGACCAGAACCTCAGAGGCTGCTGGTCCAACCTAAACCTGAACAAGAACCTTCTCAAATGGTCATCCGGTTTCCTCTTGAGAATGCCCAGTTAACTTGCTGCCTTCCAGGGTAAATCATTCCTCTTAGGGAAATGCTTTAATTGTTTTCTTTCTTTCTTTCTTTCTTTCTTTGGCCAGGTAATGGGGTTAAGTGACTTGCCCAGGGTCACACAGCTAGTAAGTGTTATGTATCTGAGGTCACATTTGAGCTCAGGTCCTCCTGACTCCAGGGCCAGTGCTCTATCCACTGCGCCATCTAGCTGCCCCAAATGCTTTCATTGTTAAGGAGTTTTTCCTTACATTCAGGAGAATTTGCCTCGTTAGCCTTTTATTTTTTTTTGTTTTGTTTTGTTTGTTTTTGGTTGGGCAATGGGGGTTAAGTGACTTGCCCAGGATCACACAGCTAGTAAGTGTTATGTGTCTGAGGCCAGATTTGAACTTGGGTCCTCCGGAATCCAGGGCTGGTGCTCTATCCACTGTGCCACCTAGCTGCCCCCTTGTTAGCCTTTTACAACCTGGCTCCAATTTACCTTCCCAGATTTATTATACATGCATTTTACTGGCCAAACTCGCTACTTTTCATACACATTACTTGATATCCATTCTCCATGCCTTTGTATAGGCTGTCCCCTATGCCAGGAATGCCAACCCTCCTCACTTACCCTTCTTAGACTCCCTGATGTCTTCAGAGTTCAGCTCGAGTGCCATCTCCTGAAGAAATCATCTTTGCTGATTTCCCCCACCTTATTGGTGCCTCCCGCTCTGAAATAACATTGTATTTATTTGGCATCCACTTATATGCTTACAGTTACTGTTTAGTCCTTTTCAGTGGTGTCTGACTCTACTTGACCCAATTTGGGATTTTCTTGACAAAGATACAGGGATGATTTGCCATTTCCTTCTCCAGCTCATTTTACAGATGAGGAAACTGAGGCAAACAAGGATAAGTGATTTTCCCAGGGTCACATAGTTAGTAAGCAGCTGAGGCCAGATTTGAACTCAGGTCTTCTTGACTCCAGGCCTGGCACCCTAACCACTGTGTCACCTAACCAAGGGAGTGTATGGGGTATTGAGTGAGGACTAGCACCTTTGGTGAGAGAGCTTGCTGAGCCCTTTCCAGGCATGCTTATCCACCATTGGTGTTCACCTGTCACCCAACTCTTGCCTGTGACTCCAAGAAGTTGTAGCATGAGCAGTGGCCATACCCTGGTAAAACCATCTTGGCAGATGGGGTAAGCCAAGTTAAGGGTAACAGACAGACCTCAAACCCATCAGTGAGTTAGGGGGGTGTCTAGCCATCACCTTGATTTCTGTCTTGCCATTGGACTTGGATGACTTTAGAAGAGAGAGCGAGGCTGATGACTGTGTAATTCTGCCTCCCTTAAATCTAATTCACAATTAAGCTATCACTCAAATCATGATGTTACTGGTCTTCTTAAAAACAAAGGACACTGTGTGACCCTGGGCAAGTCACTTAACCCCATTGCCTAACCAAAAACAAAACAAAACAAACAAACAAACAAAAAAAGACAGACAACATATGCTTACATGTTGTCTCCTCCAACAGAATATAACCTCCTTTAAGGCAGGCATTGTTTCATTTTTGTCTTTGCATCTTCATCACCTAGCACAATGCCTGGAACACTGGAAGTGCTTAATAAATGCTTGTCCATTGGTTGATTAGTCTTAATTCTCTCCCCCAGGATTAACCAAAACAAGTCTAGTAATCCCTAGACCAACACTTCAGAGACAGCTATTATGGTCCCCATCCCCACCCAAGACTTCTCTTTCCCAGGCAAAACATGCCGCCAGTTTCATGGACTGACCTTCACATGGTATGGTTTTGAATCCCAAAGCCACACTGGTCCCCTGCCTCCAGTGGTTATCCCATTCTGTCCTTTGGGGATAGTTTCAGTTGGATATGCTCCAGTTTGTCGGTGCTCCCGCTACTGATGAGGGTAGAACATCATGGAACTGTGTGGTTCCTTGTTCTATAGAAGGAAGATTAGAAAATAGAATATATAAGAAGACATTGTTCCTTCTATTAACATGTCTTCAGGTCACATGAACCTTGCTGGCTACCGTATCACCATATCACACCAGGACTCCATGTTGAGCCTGCCATCATCACCAGCCCCAAGTTCACTTGAAGACAAACTATTATTTAGCCTTGTCTCTCCTGCCCTGAATTATGGGATTGAAAAAATTCAACTACACAGTAGAGGGTGAGATCACTGGTAACTGGTTTCTCCCAGGTTTTGGTTTTCCAAGAATTGCTATCTGCAGCATTACCAGGAAAACATTTATATTAGAGAGATGGGTCTTTGCACCAGGGAGTAGCTTGAGGTGATTTGAAAGCTCTGTACAATTTCCCAAAGGCCCTCCACCTTCTCTTCCTCCTATTCATCTCATGGTAGTCCACCCACAGTACCTTTCCCCAAATGTATGTACTAATTCAATGGACAGTATCTATACATCCAGTCAATCTCTCTCCTGAGCCCCAGGTCTGCATCGTTAATTACCTTTTGGACGTATCAGATTAGATGTCCTCTGGGCATCTTAAAATTCAGCATATCCAAAAACAGATCTCATTGTCTTTCCTCCTAAATTTTTCTATTACTGTTGAGGGCATCACCATACTCCTATTCACTCAGGTTAAAAACTTGAGCATCATCCTCAATGCCTCACTCTCATTCACCCCACAGATTCAACCTGTTGCCAAGTCTTGTCATTTTTTGTATCTTGTCTACGTCCCCTCCTCTCCACTAATAGATACCAACCACCCTTATCGAAGTGCTCATTACTTCTTCCTGTCTGGACCATGGCAATAATTGGCCTTCCTGCCTCAAGTCTCTCCCCATTCCAACCCATCCTCCCCACAGCTGTCAAAGGCATTGGCCTAAAATGAAGATTTGACCATGTCACCCTCTTCTCCTTCCCCCCAAGAAATTCTGCTGGCTTTCTGTTGCCATCAGGATCAAATATGAAGCCCTATTTGGAATCTAAATCTGGCCCCTTCCCACCTTTCCATTCTTCCTTCACGTTACTCCCCTCTGCAAATTCCACAATCCAGTTATACTAACCTATTTACTATTTCGCACGTACAAACTCCATTTCTCAGCTGTGGACCTTTGTCCTTGCTGTGCCCCACCTCCTAGCTTCTCTGGCTTCTTTCGGGACTCAGCCCAAATCCCACCTTCTGCAATAGGCCGTTCCTAGTTGCTACCTCCTCAGTCCCTTCACTCTGAGATCGCCTTCCATTCACACTGTATATATTTTGTATGTACTGTTACTTGCATAGTGTCTTTTCATTTAAAATCAAAGCTCCTTGCAGGGAGGGACCGCATTTTTGCCTTCTTCCTGTTGGGAGCTCTTAGCTCAGTACCTGGCGCGTCGTAAATGCATAATAAATACTTGTTGATTGATTGATTTGGACTAGCCATTAAGCTGTATGTCTGGACAAGAAACATTTTTCATCCATTTAGTTTTTCCCATGTAGACCGTGAAAGCCAATCTCTTGAATAATCATGGATCTCATGGAGGGAAACTTTAATGTTTTCTAGCTTGTTGAAATTCGTCCAATGCCTTCCACAAACAAAAGCACCTCAGCATCTCCCGGGAATCCTGATTCTACTGAGACCTTGCACAAGACATCCTCTGTGACTTTGGCAAGCATATATTTCTCTGTTCTCTGCCTACTTGACACTGATAATTAGAGGATTATTTGAATGGTTATTTCTGTGATCTGATTTGTGAAGGAATCCTGGATGATTTTAACATGTGCGTGAGAGAATCCTTAGGGTTTTTGGTGATTCACAAACAATAAAATGGTGGGATCTTTTATCTTCTGTACCATTGGCCAATTGTGCAGCTGTAAGGATGTGGGCTACTCTAAAGAATTTTTTGCAGAGGCCCACCTGTTCCCATCTTTTATTTTCACTCAAGATAAATAATAATAATATTTATATCATATATATCACCCAAGACAAATAATAATAAATAAATGATAAATTATTTTTGATTGAAGCAAGGTAACTTCGATACATGCATGCAAATTTAGAGACATCTCCACTCTAAATGTTCATGTGGACTATTTGTACCCGACTTGTGGTAGAGCCTTCTAAGCTTGTATTGATCAAATCAGCTACAGTCAGACACACTGCACCTTGACCCTAACATAGTGATGTCATTTTGGTCTTCTTGGAGCAGAAAGGACAGCAACCAACCAACCAGCTCATTCTCTGTGTGTGTCTCTGTCTCTGTCTCTCTCTGTCTCTCTGTCCTTCTGTATCTCTGTATTTCTGTCTCTGTGTCTGTCTCTGTCTCTCCTCTGTCTCTCTGTCTCTAGCTCTGTCTTTCTGTCTCTCTCTCTCTCTCCTTCTCAGTCTCTCTTCCCCTCTCTCTCCCCCTCATTCTCTCCCCTCACTCTGTCTGTCTCTCTCCTCCTCCCTCTCTGCTAGCTAACATTTTTCTTTCTTACTTTATAATTTGTCAGTACATTCTGGGCTTGACACAACAGACACTTCCCAACAAACACACAACCCCTCCCCACAAAGTACATTGCTTGAAAACATTTACACACAATGAAACCATCTAATATCATGATTGCAACTGATAGTAGATGCCATTTTTTGTAGTTTGCACATAGATCATTCTCATAAAGATTTTATAAAGATGAGAAAGTTGGCATATATATGGGCAGATAGTTATTGATTTTCTCTCAATTGTCTTCTTTTGGATAATGATGTCATTTGATTTTTTTCTCCCATTCTTTTGGTAGCTTCATTTCCCTTTCCCCTATGCTCCCCCCTCCCCCAAGATGTCCCTCAATTCTTTCAAGATCATGGCTCCTTTGGCATGGATTTTTTCAGTATGAGTTTGGTTTGTCCTCCTTGACTTCATCTTCCTCTGCACCACTTCTGATATTCTGGAAAGCCCAGTAGGAACTGAGAGGTCAGGGGCCAAACGTGGTGCCTTCTCTGCCACCTAGGTTGAAAATAAATCACTCCCTCTTATTAGATTGGTCCATCATTCTACCTGTGGGGGACTCTTTGGATCTGATTCTGTCACCCAATCTACTAGCTCTCTTTCTTAATCCTTTGTCATTTGTATATTTGATGAGCAGACCATCTATGTCCTTATCTAAGTCATTGATACAAATGTTGACTGTAACAGGGCCAAGGACCAATTTCTAGATTAGAGACTTCCTTTCCGGTTGTCATCAATTCATTTCCGGGTCACAAATTTCTCCAACTTGTCTACATAGACAGAGACACAGCATTTATTAAGCCTTTGCTAAGGTCCAGGCAAAGTGCCAAGCCGTAGGAATCCAAATGCAGTGGTGGGGGTGAGGAGTCCCTTCAGGGAGCTTTCATTCTAATGAGGGATGAGAGCCCATAAAAGGCAGCCAGGTGGCAATGGATACATCTCTGGGCTTGGAGTCAGAAAGACTTGAATTCAAATCCATCTTTAGACTAGTTGTGTGACCTTGGGCAAGTCACTTAACCTCTGTTTCCTCATATGTAAAATGGGAGCAACAATAATACCACCTACCTCCTTGGGATTGTTGTAAAGATCAAATGAGGCAATATTTGTGAAAGTGCTTAGCATGGTACTTGGCACATAGTAGGTGCTTAATAAATATTTCCTTCTCTTCCTATAAGTAATCTGGAAGAGGGGGGAAGAGTAAGACAGAAAAGTCTCAGTCAGGAGCATAACCAAGAGAGACACGGTCATAAATGGCCTGAGCCTTTCCTGAGATGGGACTGCCAGGCAGATATTCACCAGTCAGAGAAGGGATAACATCCAATTCACCAATAACCATTTAGTAAGCACCGATTCTATCTACGAAGTAGTGGGAGGGAGCATGATATAGTTGACAGAGAGTGTCAGTCTTGGGTTTAGGAAGAAAGTCTAGTCTCTGACACATATTGTCTATGTGACTCTGTCACCATTATTGAATTTCTCGGTGCCTCGGGCTAAGTTGCTGCCGGTCTGAATTGGTGGAGGGAATTTCCTTACCGGGTATTATCTCTATACTAACAAAATCAAAGTATCCCCCCCGCCCCACGCACAGCCAAATGTGCAAAGTACTGGGAATACAAAGGCTAAAATTAAAAACCAAAACCAAAAAATAAAGCCCAACAGTCCTGTCCTCAGGGAGCTTATATTCCACTGAGGAAAGACAGCATGAAAACAGAGAGGCAGGGGTGTGTGTATGTATGTATGTATGTATGTATATGGAGATTAGGACAGACTTCCCTCTCCAGGGGCTCTGTCCAGTGCCATCAGTAGAAATCAGCTGGTTTTGGAGTTGGGGGATCTGAGATGGAATTCCTGCTCTGCTGCTGCTGCTCTCTGTGTGACCTTGGGCAAGTCCCTTAACCTCTCTAGATTCCTGTAAAATGAGAGGGGACCGTACTAGAAGACCCCTGTTGGTATCTGCCAGTTCTAGATCTAGGAAATGATTCCTTGCTGAAATCCAGGAAGCCTCTCACTTAGGGAGAGTTAGGATGCACCCTTCTTCCCCAAATCTCTCTGTGGGTCCACACTGAGGACCCCAGGTTTGGGCAGTGTTGCTACCTCTCACCTCTAGAATCAAATACAAACTTCTCTGTCTGGCATTCAAAGCTCTTCACAAGCAGACTCCAGCCAATCACTCTATCTTTCATCCAAACTGGCCTTCTTCTTGTTCTGGGTATATAATATTCAATATCCTATCTCCCTACCTTTGCATAGGCTGTGCCCCATGCCTGGAATGCTCTCACCTCCTTGCCTTGCACTTTTTGAATCCCTCCATTTCTTCAAAATTCACTTCAAGGGCCGCTTTCTATACGAAACCTTTCCTGATACTGTCAGCTGCTAGTATACTCCCCTCCTCCCATTACTTTGTGTTTACTATGTATATATTTTGTATTTATTTATATATGTATATATTGTTACCTATCCCCATTCCCCCCCACCCCGTGTCAGTTCCTAGAAGGTCTGTGTAACCCTAGTACTAGTGCCTTGCACAATGTCTGGTATGTAGTAGGAACTTAATAAATGCTTATTGTTTGATTGAACAGTCCTACCAGGGACTGCCTGGCACATAGTAGGTGCTTAATAAATGCTTCATTCTTTCCCTCATTCATTCGTTCATTAAATGCTTGCTGATTGACTGATCACTGACCATGCCCTCATTAGGAGACATTTTCCCTAATTGGCTGCTGACTTTTCAACTCTAAAAGCTGTTGAGAAGCTAAGCTTTTAGTTCATTTCCTGACTATCCACTCTCATGATTTATCTCCTTACCCAGGGCAGCTGCACTCAGTGAGGTTTGGCCCTTTGCCAACCCTGAATCCACTCATCCTTCCCCCCTCGCTTTTCAGGGAGATGGAGGGAGGAATGGTGATAATAACTGACATTTGTATAGCCCTTTAAGAGTTATGAAGCTCTCGACATACATTAGCTTGTCTGATCTTCACAATAGCCCTGTGAGGTCAGGTACTGTAATTCCCATTTTGCAGACAAGGAGACTAAGGCTCAGAGTAAGTGACTTACCCAAGGATACACTGCTAGTAAAGTTTCTTGGGCAGAATTTGAACTCTAGTCTTCCTGATGCCAATTCTAGCACTCTTATCCTCCACACTGTACTTGGGAGGGGAGGGGGAAGGGGTATTATCATCACGATTTTAACAGCTGAAGAACCTGAGATCTATCTCCTTTAAGTGACGTGCCCAAGGTCACTCAGCTAGAATTTGCATCTATATCTGGGAACTCTTGTTGACATGTCATAGGGTCCAGGTTAGCATCTGCTTCTCCCCAGCCACATTGCTTTGTGTCTGGTAACTCTTAGTTCCCTTGAGCAGTATTAGGGTGCCTCTCCTCCCCTCCGCCTAGCAGAGACCTGGAGTTTGTTCTTGGGGCTGGGGCCCTCAAGTATATTCTTTCACCTCCTCTTTATGCTTCTACCCCCCATAAATCTTCAGGCACAGTATGTATACACAGGTGTGTGCTAGATGCACTAAACAGGGTTTGCTGGAGCAGCAGCTCTTACTGGTGAGCCGGTCGTTAAATTTTCAGCATCAGTCTTTACACCTGGGAAACCCACAAAAGCTACAAATCCGAGTTTGATTTGTTATTTTTGTTGATTATCTCAAATTAAGAAAATGATGGAGAAAATGCTAATAATGAAATTTCAACTTAATGTGAACTTTTTTTCCTCAGAGAGCTGATTGTTAAACATTTAGCAGCACACCCCTGCCTCTACTCCTAACTAAAGGCTACTTTGAAGTGCTAGAAAGCACTTCCTCCTTAGTTCTCCCTAGTAGGTTTCCTCTCTTCCTTTAAGACACATCTCTTCTGCATGAAATCCTTCCACTTACTAGTGCCCTCCCTCCCAGAGAACTGCTTCATGTGTGTATAGATGGGTACGTATTTTATGCTGTATATATTCTCTCTTAGTTTTGTTGTTTCCCCAATTAGAACGCGAGCCCACTGTGCGTGGTCTTCCTTCTTTGTTACCTGTATCTCTACTGTCTAGCTCATAATAGGTGCTTAATTTATTTATGCTCGCTGATAGATTGACTGAGGGAGAGATCTGCTGGTTTCTGGCTCCATTCTCCCTACTTCCACCGTCCCTTTTCTTAACAGATGATCTAGCCTCCACCCCACCCCAATTTTAATGCACCTGGGACCTGCTCCCTGCCCTGCCTCCCACAATTGCATGTATGCAGAAGCAGGGAGTCTAGCCCTCAAGAAAAGAAGATGGGAACCTTGCTCCCCCCCTCCCCTCCCCCCCCCAACCAGAGGGATCTCTATGTTCCTGACTACCAACTAGCATTTACCCCTTAAGGTTTGCTTTGTGTAATTTTTTTTTTCATTTGAGAGTCACAACAGCCCTGGGAGGAGGTGCTATTATTATCCCTATTTTACAAATAAGAAAACTGGGGCTGAGAGGAAAATAGCCAAGTGAGTCCCTAAGGAGAGGATTCAAACTCAGGTCTTACTGCTTGCAGGTGTAACTCTATCCACCGACCTCCATCCAGCTGCCACTGGCCTATGGGACTAGGAAACAGGACCACTCAGTGAAACAAGGCAAGGCAGGGCACTTGCTTCCTTTCTGTCTAATCTACTCCCAAGGCCTCTGGTCCCTGCTTGAAGGACCGCCTCCCCACCCCCCCACCCACCCCCCGCCCCCACCAAGAGTAGTTGGTGTGGTACAAAGTAAACTGGATTGGCTACTATCCCACAAACTTGCTCTATGACCCTCCCCTTCTGAGCCTCAGTTTCCCCCTCTGTAAAACAAGGGGTTTGGACTAAATGATTTCTTAAAGTCTCTGGCTTTCTACACTAATCGTTTAGGATGAGAGCCCCTGTAGTAAAGCAGAAAGAATTCTTACTCTGAAGGCAGACAACCCAGGTTCAAATTCTGCATAAATCAACCAGGAAGTATTTATTAAGGACTTTCTATGTGCCAAAAGCTCTGTTAGGTGATAGAGCTAGGAAGACACAAAGAGCTTAAGTTCCACAGAAAGATAACACTACCCATGTGATTTCAGACAAATCATTTCCCTTCCTTGACCTCAGTTTCCTCATTTGTAAAATGAGGTGGTGGTGGTGATGGTGGTTGAGTTGTGTCCTATTTTGTGTGACCCCATGAACCATACCATATGGGAGATATTTTTGGCAAGGTTACTGGATCAATTTGCCATTTCCTTCTCTAGTGAACTAAGGCAAACAGAGTTAAATGACTTCCCTAGGGTCACACAGCTAGTGGGTATCTGAGGCCAGATTTGAACTCAGGTCTTCTTGACTCCAGGTTCATCACTGAGCCGTCTAGCTGCCCCTGTAAAATGAGGGGGTTGGGCTAAATGACCTCTAAGGCCCCTTCGGACTCTAAAGGTATGATCCCTGGAATCCTAGTCTTTGCTTGGGTTTCACCCACAGAGAACTGCCTTCTCTCTAATTGGGGCCCATCTTTCCCTGTTTCTGGGCTTCTTCTGCCTGTTCTCTTGACCCTTCCTTTCTATGCTTACAAGCTTGTTCGGGGCTTCTCCCAGGCCCAAGATCCTGGCAGGAGAAGAGGGGAGGGCCATTCTCAGCTCTTCTTCCCCAGCTCCTCCCACCCTGATTGGGTGTCGGAGGCCTCATGCCCTTTTAGAGATTATTTAAGCTCAGCTCAGTCCATCTGCAACCCGACCACAAGCTTCTATTAACCTTACTTAGGATGTACTGTGTAACTGCAACCCCAGGAGGAGAAAGGAGGGAGGACGATCCTCACTGTCCATTAGGGCCCATTGGTGCAGTCCCAAGGGGCAGCGGACAGGGCCCCCCCTGCCACCCCAGCCTCCTCTGCAACTGTGCCTTTCATGCTGAGGAGTATGCTGGAATTGATCTCTCCTTTTAGGCTTCCTTGAAAGGAGCAGCAACACGTGGGGACAGCCTGCTATTGGCTGGGGCTTCGACCCAGCAGAACAGTGAGGGTGTGATAAAGAAATAGACCGCAGCACGTGCCAGAGGGCAGGGTCTTTGCAGCAGAGGAATGGAAACACCAAAGCAGTGGCCATACCAGCCTCCCTCCAACCCATTGCCTCCTCTAGTGGGTGCTGCCCTCCCTTGGTATCTTAGGTCTGGAGCATCCCAGTCTAGGTCCTGCTCATCTACCCCCTCCCATCAGGTTCCTAGTTAGCTGACCTTTGGAGAGGGTCCTAACTTGCAGCCTCACTCAGCTCTGCTACTGACGCAGCCTTGTCTTCCCCTAGGAATTTATTGGGGGTGTTTTTGCTAACAAGCTGGGTGTATTATAATTTCAATGGAATTGGGGGGGGAACCAACAAAACAGTCCTCACACGAATGGCTTGGCTTACGTCTCTGCCAGGACCTAAGATCTGGTGCTATTTTTTAATAATTGAGGGTAATAAATATGTATTTCTTTCTCCCTTCCCCCCCATCCTCCACAGCTTGTCAGCTCCCTGTGTCTCTCCTCTGATCAGACCTCATCTTCGTTGAGCAAAAAAAAAAAAAAATCCTTTAAGCAAAAAAGGATTAAAGCTGTGAAAGTAGGTCTGCCTGAGCATCCCACCCCCCCCCCAGCAGAATGAGGCTCTCCCCCACCCAATGATCCTCTTCCAGGTCTAGGGAGGGGCCCCTTGGGACTGTCAGGGACCTGGGGGAAATGCAGCTGCTGGGAGAGGCTGAGGCCAGGAGGAAGGGGGAGGGGAGGGGAGAGCAGGACAGCCTGAGCAGCAGAAGGGGAGCGAAGGGATGCTTCTCTTGGGGCTCTTTTCCACCAGCCCCAAAACGGCCTCTGCGGCTGGCGTGTGTGCTGGGATGCTGGGAGCCTGTTCAAGGCTGCTTTGGGGTGGGCAGGCTTCTTCAGACACAAAGCTCAGCTCAGCCCCTTCCCTGCACAGAGCTTTCTCAGCCCCCTGACCAATTAGCTGTAGGGGATTCCCCCCAAGAAGGAGCTGTAGGTGCTCAGGGCCCCCTAAACCTTCATAAAAACTCAGCTAATGTAGTGACAAGAATGCTGGGCCTGGGGTAGGGCAGTCTGAGGTTGTACCTCTGCCTCTTGGTAACAATGTGACCCCTAGCTAAGTCACTTCCCTCTGCCTCAGTTTTCTCTTCTATAATATGGGAAGAATACTTATACTACCATTCTCAAGAAAGCACCCTACAAATGTGAGTTATCATCTTCTCTTCCCTTCCCCCACCAGTGGCCAAAGGTCTCCAAGTAGAGACAGTCTCTTAGAAACACTAACATGATTTCACAGCCTATCTTCAATTTATAGGCCTAAGGAGATGTCTGAGGCTGAGGGAGGTTAAGGAAATTGCCCTCAGTCTCAGAGCTAGTAAATGTCAGAGGGAGGATTTGAAGGCGCGTCTTCTTGACTTCAACAAGGAAGAGAGTTGGATTAGCCATCTCTAAGGGTCCTTCCAGATCCAAGCGTATGAGTCTGTGAGTTCAGGCCCAGACAATATTGCCCCTGGAAAGGTCGAACAGGCCACACTTCTGTGGGCTTCATCCTACCGCAAGCCTGGGAGAAGAGACAATCTGAGTATTCTCACACTCGCTCCCCCACTTAACAGATAAGAACCCTGAGATTTTTGACTGGCACATGGGTCACACAGCTGAGTACAGCAGGATTTAACACAGGAGGCAAGGATGAGTAAGTGATTTGCCCAGAACCGTTCAGTGACAGGTCCAAGATGAGAACCCAGGAGTCCTGACTCCCAGTGCGTTTCCACTAACTGCTTCAGTCAGACCTACGCCTGGAGCTATAAGCTTCACCTTGCCTGGCTTTCTCCAGTCTTCTGTTGACTCCAAATCTACACCCAGGATTACCTTTGGGGGAGGGGTGGGGGCCTATGGGCATGCAGGCTGCTGCTGCCGACAGAGAGAAGCTGGGCTGGAGCCTCCTGGGGTGTTTCTAGGCAGCTGTGCCTAAGCAGCAGCTTCCGCCAAGGCTGAGCTCCCTGCCCAGCCCTTTCTGAGGCCACTGGCCTGGTTGTAGGCTGGAGAAAAGCAACGGACCCCTGCCCACCCCGGGCCCTGCCCTTCCCCTCCAGCCTCTCTCTGCTGCCACCACCCCCAACTCGGCTGAGATCCAGGCAGCCCAGCCAGGCCCCGAGACCCACCAGCACAGGAGAGGTCGGCCCACCAGCGCAGGGGGGCGCGGGGAGGTCCCTGGGCCGCGGGGGCGCAGAGGCAGCCCACCCCGCCTCCCCAGCCCCCCGCCCAGAGGCAGCTCAGGGCCCGAGGCAGGAGGAGAGCAGCGCGGAAGGCCGGAGGGCAGGAGAAGCGAGAGGGAGGGAGGAAGCTATTTATAGCTGGCTCCTGCTTTTGTTGCTTTTCCAGCAAAGCCTCTCTTTAAATAGGAGCAGGGCTGCTGCTAGCTACATACAACCCTCCCTTCCCCAGCGTCGGCAAACTGGCCTCTGCTGCGTGCGTGTGTGCGTGCGCTAGTGTATGCGCTCTGGGCAGCAGTGCGGACACCAGGCGTGGCCCAGGAGGGGTTCAGGGGAGGAGGGCACCTGCCAGGGAGTGGGGTTCGGGGGTGACCTTTAGACTGCGGGAGGAAGGAGGGCCACCTCGCTGGAAGGGCTCGGTCAGCCCATCCTGGCAACGGGCGGCTGAGCGCAATGGAGAGGCGGGGAGGCGGGGAGGCCGGCGGGGAGGCCGGCGAGAAGAGGGGCAGTGGCTCCCTCCCCGAAGCCCATTAGTTCTGCTTGGAGCCAGGTAGGGCCCCCTAGGAGGCGAACTGGCCCTCGAGGACGCAGGGCCCTGAGGGCCTGGCCAGATCTCTTTGCGCCACCCCTGGGGCCTGGCCTGGGGCGAAACCTGCAGCGGTAGTGGCAGCGTTGCCAGGGTTAAGGAACTGTCCGCTCCGCCGGAGCAGGGTACTAACGCAGTCTATCAGCGTTGCAAAGGGGTTCGTCGAGGATGGACTCTAGCTCGTTGAGGGGGCAGGGGGCGGTGGGACAGCCGGGAGGGGAGGCTGGGCCCCCCGGGGTCCCAAGCATCCCGAGAGGCTAGCTTCAGCAAGCCTTCGGTCTGCAGGCGGCTAACTCGTTGGGGCGCTCAACTAGGAGCCCCTGCCCGCCTCCCTGCCCAGCCCAGCCCTGTGGGCTCCCAGCCCTCCTCGCTTCTCCTCTCAGTCCCAGGTGGAAACTTGCCCCGGCTTCTGCCCGACAGCTCCCTGATCAATACGACAGGCCAAAGGAGGGAAAGGAGGCAAAACAAAACATGGTAAATATTTAATCCGGTCCAGGGAGCCAAGGAGCCCGCTCTCCCCCGCCCTGCCCCCCTCTCCCGGGCCCGTCTGGCTCTGGAGACAAGCGAGCTCCTTGTGAGGAAGCTGCCGTGGGCAGCAGTGAGAATCGATAGGAGGCAGCCCACCCCGCCTCCCCAGCCCCCCGCCCAGAGGCTTAGCCGAGTGGGTCCAGGCTGTCCAGGCCTTTCAACTGCCCTCCTGCTTGCTGCCCATTTGGTAGCTGGAGGGTGTTCCATTTTTCTCCCTCTGACTTTCCCAGGCCGTCCCTCCAGTGACTGACTACTGCCTCCTTCTCCATCACCTTCCCACCCCCCAGCACCTCTCCCTAGCTTCTCTGATTCCAGTTCTCCTCTGATGGGCTCTCTTTCTGGAAATGGGCAGAGTAACAAAGCAGAAGACCCTTGAGGAGTATGTGGAGGACCTTTGGAGAAAGATTATGAAGCAGGAGGGTACTTCCCTCCCCACTCCTTTCCCCCCTCCCCAAACAAGTGGCCTGGTTGGGTAGGAGGGACTGAATTGGGTCCACTGCTCTGTCTTGGGGTGGGAAACCTAGACCCTTTGGTGGCAGCTCATAGAGCACGCTGTCGAGACCCTGTCTGCTTTGGCCACCATCTTGGCCTTGTTTTGCCAGAGAGCCTAGCATGAGAAAGAAAGACACAGACTGGGAGAAACATCAACAAAGGAGAGACAGAGAGAGAGAGAGAGAGAGAGAGAGAGAAACACCTCCAGTCAGGGCCCTGCCCAGCCCCCTGCTCTCTCTTCTCCATCCTCTCTGCACCCCTCCTCTCTGCTCAGAGAGAACACGTGAGCTGTGGTCCCAGGAGAGAAAGGGGGCGGGGAGAGTGGGAAGAGAGGGAGGGAAACAAGCAGAAAAGCATCTCTTTGGTCTGACTGTGCAGTTGTAGCCAGTTGGGCCTCCAGTGACCATTTCCTCCAAACTGCAGCACATCCCCACCCTGCAGCAACCAAGCTGCCTTTGGGAGCTAACTAGGCCCCATGAGACCCTCAAACCAAGCCCTCCCCACCCGTATTGGCTCTGTCCAAGGGGAGGGGGGACCTAGGGGAGCTGGGACTCAGGGCTCTGGGGTTGGATGGATGTAGGCCATGGAATGTGGGTTGTTTACTGGAGAGCTGGGAGTCCCTTGGAATTGGAGGGCAAAGGCCCTGGGGCAACTGGGACTGTGTCCCTGAAGAGCATAGACTTTACTCTCAGGCTTTCAAGGGAAAATCCCATTGTTTTGGAAGGCACTGGCCTAGGTCATTTGGGTGATGGCTGTGAATCTTTTCTTCACTTCCATAGCTGAAAGGCCAGCCCCCAGGATCTGTGGTAGAAAAGGCCAGGATGGTCCAGCAGGTTGCGACCCAGCCTGGGGTCTCATTTCAAAAAGACCACTCGGCCCTGGGTTCCAGGGACTGGAAGGCAATGTAGCCAGTGGAAGGAGTACTGGCTTGGCAGCCAGGGGGTCTGGATTCAAGTCTATTCTTTGTTACTTGCTGCCTACATGACCTTCAACCCTGGATCTCAGTTTCCTTATCTATAAGATGAGAAAGTTGGATTAAATGACCTCTGAGGACCTTCTAACTCAAAGATCCTATAATGTCCACAGAGACCTTGGGTATCCTGGGATTGTTTGGGAGCCCACAGCCCAGTTGAGCTCTGTGACTGTCAGGATGCCCCCACCAGAAAGGGCTCTGGTACTTATGGCAAAGAAGTCCCCGCAGGAAGCCTGGACGGGCCAGGAGCCCACATCCCAGCCCTGGCCCCATGGCTGGCAGCCCAGGAAGTTTTGCAGGAGCATTAGAAAATGTTGACATGTTTTTTGAAACAATTTCAGATCTGATATCTCCGCCAGATTGAGTTTGTAACCAGCTTTATTGTTTAAGCCTGCTGGGATTTCATCAAAGGCGTCTGCTGTTTACCCAGAACCATTTCATTGGAGAAAACAGCAAACAGACCTGCATTTCTATCTGATTTCACTTTTTGCTTTTTCTCACGAATTTAAGTGCTTGTGAAAAGTGAGGCTGATAAGGTAAAGCAGTCCAGGCTCCAGTCCTGAGAAGGAGAAGGAGGAGGAGGAGGAGGAGGAACATGCTTCCAGAAGGGCTCAGCCAGTGGCACGGCTCCTTTGGGGCTTATGTTCCGGAGGGAAGTTGGGGCTCCTCAAGAAGCAAGGGGGGCCCAGCCATTCAGTGAGTCACCCAGAGAAAGGAACTGAGCTCTTTGCCCACAGGGAGTTGGGGAGCAGGACATGGGAGCTGCCTGGCCCCTGATCCAGACCAGGATTTTTGAGCTATCTCTTGGTGTCTGGTGTCCTTTTTTTTTTTTTTTAAACCAATTTCCAGACCATTTCAGACTCTGGCAACAAGAAAAAGGAAAACTTTGACTCCAGCAAGGAACACAGCAGCAAGCCAGCCTTCAAGACAGGTTCAGTGAAAATGGACACAAGCTTTCCTGGTGGAAAGGCAACCTGAGGAAATAGAGCAAGGTGAAGGCAGATACCAGTCATTGAGAGTGCATGGGGATATCCCAGCTCTTCCCCTCCTCCTTCTCCCCTTCCCCATCCTTCCCCTCTTCTTCCTCTTCTTCCTCTTCACCCTCCTCTCCTCCTCCTCCCCCTCTTTCCCTTCTCCTTCCCCCTTTTCTTCATTTTCTTCTTCCTTTTCCTCTTCCTTCCCCTCTTCCTCTTCCTTTCCCCCTCCTCCTCTTTCTCTTCATCCTCATCTTCCTCTTCTTTTTCCTTCCCTTCTTTTCTCTTCATCTTCTTCCTCCTCCTTTTTCTCCTCTTCCTCCTTTCCTCCTACTCTTCCTTTTCTTTCTGCTCTTTTATTCACTTCCTCACCTTTCTCCTTCTCCAACCCCAGTACTCTGGAGCCTGGCTATGTGTCAGTAAGCCTGGGCTAAGATCAGGGCTCAGGCCCTCTGGCTGAGGTCTCACAAACCCTTCCCTAGGTTTCTTCCAGCTTGAATGCCACAAATTTAATGGGGTACAGGTTCCTTTAAGTGGGATAGCTGATCCAGCAAATGTTTTCACTGATGAGAATGTTGCCTCTCAGTGGGAAATGTTCTGAAATTTGGATTCACGTGTCTTTTTTCGGCTTCTTGAAGAACGGATGGTTAGCGTGCTGTGGTTTGCTCAATGGGCAAGAGGACAGTTGTGAAGCTGGTACCCTGCTAATGATGGCAATTGTTTTCTCTTTAACCAATTGCAGGTCTAGTTGCAGACTCATCAGGGCTAGACTCCCCCATGTCAATTTGCAAATAGCATCCTATCTCTGAGGCTTACTACCTGTTTGACCTTGGTTCAGTAACCTAACTTTCCTGTGCCTCAGTTTCCTCCTCTGTCAAATGAGAGGGTTGAGGTCTCTTCAAGCTCTAAATCTGTAATACTATGGTCCTGTGAACTAACAGGAATTCAGCTTGAGTGCATTCAATTCAATGAGCCTGATTAGGTGCCTGTTGTAGGATATACAATAGTAAAAAGCAAAATAGTCCCTGCCTTCACAAAACTTCCATTCTATGGATCAAAGGAAAAGTCAGTATGTCTCCAGATTGGAACTGGGAGGAGCAGAGACACCCAGGTCAGAGGAGCCTCACTCTGTAGAGACACCCCTTACTGGACTTACTGACCACAGAAACTGTGCTCAATACCCTTTCCCTGCCCATTGGGCATTTGGGACTTCTGATGGAGTCTGCTAGGCATCCTGGCCCTTCCCTTCCTGCTCATGTGCCTTCTCTCCA
The DNA here is from genome assembly GCF_900497805.2 of Vombatus ursinus. NCBI lineage: Eukaryota > Metazoa > Chordata > Mammalia > Diprotodontia > Vombatidae > Vombatus > Vombatus ursinus. The sequence continues at coordinate 22,522,510 of NW_020954546.1, forward strand.
ACATGTCTCTAGAGGCCACATGATATAATGAAAAGTAGCTCAGGAAAATAGAGTGCTGGGCCCCTGGTAAGAAAGCCCTGGCTTTCTTTGTATCCCACCTCTGACACCTGCTAGCTCTGTAATCCTGGGCATGTCATGTGACTTCTTTATGGACTCAGTTCTTCATCTGTAACAGAGGGAATCGGACTAGAGGGCCTCAAAAGTCCCTTTCAGCTCTGGATCAGCGATCGCAGGAGCATGGACCGTAGGGCCAACGTCCCTGGCAACCTCAAAGCCTGAGTCTAGCCTTTCTGAACCTGTGGGAAATAGTCACACACATCAGAGATGTTAGTCCTTGAAAGAGCATTTTTCCGTCCTACCAAGGGGTAGAGAGGTAGTGTTAGAGTTGGGGGGGGGGGCAGTATTCTTCTAGGTCATTGATAATGTACTCCATAGCTGTCCCAGGAACCCAGCTGAGACTGGTGATATTTGAGCCAACAGGGTTCGATTCAATTCAGCAAACATGTATTAGGCACCTACTATATGAGAGGTCATGTGGTATAGTGGAAAGAGCACTGACTTTGAAGTTTGAGGACCAAGGTTCAGATTCCACTTCTGACGCTTACTGCCTGTGTGACCTAGGGCAAGTCAATTAACTTCCTTGGGCCTCTGTTTCCTTGTCTCTAAAATGATGGGGTTGGTCTAGGTGGCTCTTGGGTCCCTTCAAACTCTAAAGCTGCGATCTTATGCGTCAGGCACTGTGCCAAATAAGCGCTGGGAATACTAAGACAAAAGCGGATCAGTCCCTATCCTCAAAGAACTTACCTTCTGTCATGGAAGAGGGTTGTGAAGGGAGATACTTTTTAAGTGACTACATGGCAATTTGAGAAAGAAGCAGGTAGTAGCAGCCGTGGAGATTAGGAAAGGCTTCACAGAACTGCAGCTGAACCTTGAATCAGGAAGATAAGGAATCTATAGGGGCAGAAATGAGGAAGGGGTAAGATCATTCCAGCTGTGGGCGACAGGAAGCCTTTCCAAACACTTAGAGGCAAGAGACAGCAGGTCAGCGGTTAGTATTACAGTTTGGCTAGAATTTAGATTGTGTAAAGGGGAACGAGGCAAGATAATGTTAGAAAGGTAGATTAGGGACAGATTTTGGAACCTTTTAAATGACAGGCTGAGGATTTTGTCTTTTCTCTGAGAGGCAATAAATACCAGGGAAGGTTTTTGGTCAGGGGAGCAACATGGTCAGACTTATACCTTAGGAAGCTTATTTTGGTAGCTGTTTGGAGGATGGATTGGAGAGAGGAGAAAATGGAAGCATAGGGAAGCTATTATAGTATGGAGAGAAGAGGGAGGGGTAGATGGAAGGATAGGAGAGCTGTGGATATAGAATGGAAAGGCCTTGACAAGGGCTTGCTTATGGTGACGTAGGGGAGCAGGAAGAGTCCTTGAAGGGGGAGAACCCAGGAATGCTAGCCCCCCAGGAGTAACCTATGGTTTCTACCTTCAGACTAGAAGGGTCACTAGAGATGGGAATGGACTAACAACCAGGAGTTCTCCCATCTCTCCTTAAGAACTATTTGATTAATTTAATTAGTTTCAAACACTACAATCATTTATTGTTTGAATATCAATATCCTGCTTCCCCACTTTTTCTTCCCATCTAACAACAAAATTAAGCAAAACTCTCCCATACACCATTTGTGAGTGACAGCTGTATATAACTAACAAGACACTTAGCGTCCTCATCTGGAGAACGAGGGGGTTTACCTTTGCGTCTATAGTCCCACAAACCCTCTCTGAGTCTTGGCTTCCTCGTCTGTAAAATAAAAGGGTTCGACTTGAAGGCATTTGAAGCCCCTTCTGGCTCTAGGTCTATGATCTATGAATCTCCCTGGGCCTCAGTTTCCTCGTCTGTAAAATGAGGGGACTGACTAGATGGCCGCTGCGGTCTCTCCAGCTCATCATCGGTTTTCTTCTGATATGACTGTTGTGATAAAAATAGTTGCAAAACCCTGTGTGCACATCGCATGCTACTTGGCACCTTCGTGCAGCACCTCTCAACAAAAAGAAGTGTGTTTTTTCTCAGGCATCTGAAACCAATATTGAGCACTGCATTTGATCTTAATGCTCTACTTTTTTCCAGTTGTCTTGATTTATATGATTGTAGCACTTGTGTATACTGTCTCTTGATTCTGCTTTCTTTGCTCTCCATTGGTTTAAGTGTCTTCTTATGCCTCTAGGAATTCCTCATTTCTTTTCTTACATTCCCTTTCTTACTGTCACCACCCAAAGGCAGACTATACTGTCTCCTATAGAGTACAAGTTTTGTGTTTCTTCCCCCCCCCCCCCGCCATGATTCCCTCTTCTCATGGCATACTATCTTTGGCTGTGGCTATAGTCAAACAGATACGATGAGACGTGGTGCAAACCCTACCCTGTCTACAGATGGTGAGAGAATTTGGGAATGAGATAGACGAGGTGTGACTTCTAAGTAAGAAAACTGACTTTTTCTTTTCAGCAAACAGACCAGAAGGTATCCATCCAAATGAGTGTTCTCCCCTCCCATTGGGTTTCTCCAATTGCTTAGTCCAAGGATGTTTCCCTTGCTTGAAACCCAAGTCCATGACACATGCTTCCTCACTGATGGTGGCAACTCTTTGTCCCGATCTAATCCCAAACATCTCTATCTTACAAAGGTGAAAGTGACATTCAGAAACAGCCAAAAAGCATTTTGAGACCAGCCTGGCAAATAAGGCAAAGGGATGAGCCCATCTCTCTAATGTAGCTTCCAAATCCCAAGTTGGTCAGAGGGGTTGTCCCAGCTGGAGATTCCTAGAATTTAGAGCAAGGAGGGGCCTTAGGGATCAATTAATCCAAGGGTTCTTAAGCTGTGGGCAATGAACTTAAAACATTTTAATAACCATGTTTCAATATATCTAGTTTCCATTGTCTTATGTCTTTTATTTTATGTTTGAACAACATTGTTCTGAGAAGAGTCTATAGGCTTCATCAGACTGACTGGCTAAAGCGGTCCAGATTAATGCCTCATCTATCTCTTACAACTCCTTCATATCATCATCAATGGTAGTTGCAATAACAAGTAATAGTAATAACTAGCATTTCACACTTTGAGGTTAGCAACATACTTTACAAATATATTATCTCATTTTATCCTTACAACAACATTAGGAAGTGTGTGCTATTATTCCCATCTTATAGATGAAGAAACTGAGATCCAGGGGGAGGAAACGACTTGCCCAAAGTAGCAGATAAGTAGCCCAAGCAGGATTTGAACCTTTAGGTCACATAGATGTTGCATATGCTTACTTATGTACACGTGTATACACACACATACACACACACACACACACATATATATATATATATATATATATATCTTCTCCTTTGATAAGCTCCTTGAGGGCAGACACTTTTATTTGTGTCTTTGTAATGCCCAAGCCTGGCACATAGTAGTTATTTAATAAATGTATGTTGATCGATTGATTGCCCAAGGTCACACAGAGTGTACAAAAACGATATGTAACGGAAGCATACATTCTATAAGGGGAGACAATACATACTTGTATACGAAAGAAATGTAAGGTCATTTTTGAGAGGAAGGCAGTCAAGCCAGTAGGATTCATGTAGAATTATGCCTCTGAAGCTTACTAGTCACAATAGGCAAATCGCTTCACCTCTTTTAGGCTCAGTTTACTCATCTATAAAATGGGGACAACAATACTGCCCGTTCCTACCTTACAGGGTTGTGGCAAGGTCCAAATGAGATGATGCATATGCAGGGTTTTGCAAACCCTGTAGAAATGGCAACTATTTTCATCACAACAGTAATATCAGAGGAAAACAGACGCTGAGCTGGAGAGACTGCAGAGGTCATTTAGTCAGCCCCCTCATTTTACAGATGAGGAAACTGAGGCCCAGGGAGATTCACAGGGGCTTCAAATGTCATCGAGTCAAATCAAACCCTTTTATTTTATAGATGAGGAAGCCAAGACTCAGAAAGGGTTTGGGGGATTATAGATGCAGAGGGGAACCCCCTCATTTTCTAGATGAGGAGACTAAGTGTCTTGCCCAAGGTCACACAGGTAGTATTAAAGACAAGATTTGAACCCACGTCCTCTGATTCCTAGGGGCAGCTAGGTGGCACAGTGAATGGAGTCCCAGGCCTGAAGTCAGGAAGACTCATCTTCCCTGAGTTCAAATCTGGCCTCAGAAACTTAGTAGCTGTGTGACCCCGGGCAAGTCACTTAGCCCTGTGTGCCTCAGTTTCCTCATTTGTAAAAATGAGCTGGAGAGGGAAAAGGCAAGCTGCTCTAGTATCTTTGCCAAAAAAAAAAACCCAAATGGGGTCAAGAAGAGTCAGACACGACTGAAATGTCTGAACAGTCACAAGCTCTGGTTCCATGGTTTGGTCTGTCTGCTTTTTAGCCCTGGTAGGTGGCATCTGTCAGAACGCTGCTCATGTTCCATTCAGAACCCTTCTTTGCCAGTCAATCAGTCTGTTCCTTGCTTCCCCCCTCACCCCTTTTCTTCCTTTCCCCAAACTGGGCTTCTCTCCCAAGCCTCCCCTCGTTTCTGGGCTGCTCCCACCGTGCCTCAGGTTTAAGGCCCTCAAATGACACAATGCCATTTTCTGACCATTACTTAAAAATCGACCTTTTCATTCTCCACTTTAAAAAAATCAGCGCGCGTTTATTAAGCATCAACTACGTTCAAGGCTCTATGCTAGGCCCTGGGGATGTGAGGATGAAAAATGATGCAGGGCCTCCTTCTCAAGGAGTTAACAAGATAATAGAGGGCGTAGCATGAAAATACCTATGTACTATACAAGACAGAATGGGATGGAGCACAGAGGAGCACCAGACGAAGTGCCCTTCAAAAGATTTCCTGCTAACTGTCATATATTTCCTTCAAGGTATAATATTTAATAATAATAGCTAACACATAGCACCTCAAGGTTTACAAAATACTTTACAAATATATTATCTCATCTGATACAGCAGTGCTGAGAGGTAGGGGCTATGATTATCCCCATTTTACAGTTGAGGAAACTGAGGCAGACAGGTTAAATGACTTGCCCAGGGTCACACAGCTGGTAGGTGTCTGAGGCTAGATTTGAACTCAAGTCTTCCTGACTCCAGTGCAGCCTAGTTGCCTATCGTACCTAGGTATAATGGGAAGAATGCTGACCCTGGAGCCAGCAGAGGTCTGACATCAAATCCTGCCTCTCCTGCTCAATTAACTGTGTGACCCTGGGCACACATGGTCACACATGGTCACACAGGGTTTTACTCTTATCCCTAAAATGAAGGTAATAATATCTACAGGGCTTCCCTCCCAGGCTTACCCTGATCCTCACATGAGATAAAGATACTCTTTAAGACAGGGGGTCTTAACCTGGGTCTCTGGATATATTTCAGGATGTCTATGTATTTGAAAAAATCCCGTCTTTATTTTCATTCACTCTAACTGGAATAACAGCATTTCCTTCAATTATTTAAAACCATTTTTCTGAGGAGGGGTCCATAGCCTTCACCAGACAGTTGCTAAAAAGGGTCTGAGGGACAGCTAGGTGGTGCAGTGGATAGAGCACCGGCCCTGAAGTCAGGAGGACCTGAGTTCAAATCTGACCTCAGACCAAACACTTGACACTTACTAGCTGTGTGACCCTGGGCAAGTCACTTAACCTCAATTCCTTAAAAAAGAAAAAATAATAAATAATAAAAAGGGTCTGAGATACAAAAAAGGGTAAGAATCCTAGCTTTAAAATCTTAAAAACTGTTAGATGAATACCAGATCTTATTTCTTCTTTCCTCCAGACTAACCATCCCTAGTTCTTTGGTAGGCCCTCAGATGTGACAGGGTTTTAAGACCCTTAACCATCCTGGATGCACCCTAGCTTGTCAATTTCCCTCCTGAAATCTGTGGCTGTGAAAATTGATCTCAGCACTTTAGATGTGGTATAGCCAACACAGAATGCAACCAGATATGCTCTCTCTCCCAGCCTCCCTTTTTCTGGATGTTGATCTTAGGAGGAGACAATACATATAAGGGAATGGTGTCCAAGGAAGGGAGTTTTGGTCTAGAGGGACCTAAGGAGGGTGGCCAGTGATTGCCCTTTCCAAAAGCAGTGGTGGTGTTGATCTGATCACTGTGCCCAGAGCATAAGGGGGAAGAGGGGAAAAGGTAATGCATGGCAAGATGGCTGGATGGACAGGTGGCCTGGGTCTGAGTGATCTGGCTAGATAGAATGGGCTAACTGATCTTTCACTCACTCACCAATCAAGACAATTCACCCCCAAGCAGGCATTCCAAAACCAAGTGGATGACTTGCCCTGAATGGACTGGGAGCATGATTTTGGATGTCTTCTGTCCGTGGTGCTACTCCAGGTGTGGACAAGCAGGGCACAGTGGAGCACAGGGCAAGATGGCCTGACTGGAAGGCATAAGATGGGAGGTAGTCCTGCAGGGGACGTTGGAGGTCATCTCATTTCACAGAGCAAGAAAATCAAGCGACTGGTCCCAAAAGGTCCCAAAATGATCCCAAAAGGTGTAAGCTGAAATCATAGAATTTTAGAAGCCAGAACCAGCTTTGGTGGCCACAGTCCTTCCTCCTCATTTTACAACAGGAATCAAAGCCCCCGCTGAGAAGCAAAAGGAAGTGGCCAAGTTGGAATTTGAACCTGGATCCTCTGATTCCATATCCAGGACACTTCCCCCTCTCTAAGGCTGCCTGGAAATTTTATGCGAATTTCTGGGTCAAAGATCTGGAGGGCTTAGCAGGCTGCTTAATAGGAGTTAACAGTGTGATATGACAGCAAGACAGCCTCTTATAATTTTAGACTTTCTTAGGAGAGGGATAGCGCTCAGGGCTGAGGAGATGGCAGGCCTTTTGTAATCAACCTTGGGGAGACCCCATCTGGAGCACCATGTCCATTTCTGGGCAGCACGTGCTAATAGAGACACAGATAGGCTCTGAAGTGTCCACAGGAGGAAGCTGGGGGGTGATGGGGCTTAAAACCACCCTATTTGAGGAACAGTGGAAGAACCCAAAGGGTGTTTATACTGGAGAAGAGATTTGGGGAGAGGGGAGAGGGGTGTAGCAGCTGGGTTTAAATTTTTCAAGGGCTGTCATTGGAAGAGGGATTAGACCTGTTCTCCTTAGCCCCCGAGGGTAAAACTCAGTCTAATTGGTACAAGTTACAAGGAGTTAGAATTCCAGCTTGATGTCAGAAAAAAAATTCCTAACAATTAGAGCTCTCAGTGGTCGAGGAAGTAGTGAGTTCCCCCTCTCTGGAGGTCAGCAAGCTTGGTTGGATGGCCTCTGCCCTCCCTTTGAACTCTGGGATATCTGACTCTCTACTGGTGAGACACATCCTCCATCCTTATAGGATCATGTAATCATCCAGTTAGAACCAGAAGGGACCTTCAAGGCCATCTACAATCCAACTCTCCCAGTTAGAGAAACTGAGGCCCAGAGGAATTTGACCAAGGTCCAACAGGCAGTATCAACAAAGGATCACAGGTCCGGAACTGGAACGGCCAGCTCTAATCAAACCTCCTCATTTTACAGATGGAGAAACCAAAGCCCAGAAGGGTTAGGGAACACAGATAGTGGAACAGCCAGAATGCCGATCCAGATCCTCTGATTCTATACCCAGGGCTCTTTTGACTGCTTCCTTCCTGTGCCTCACAGATTGATTTTTTGGAACCTAAGTGAAGGCCTTTGGTTTTGTTTTTTTTAAGCCAACATTTTTAAGTAATACATAAATAACTCCAATCTAAGGAGGAGAGAAGGGATGCCTCATCATGGAGAAGAGATAGGAATCATTGAAACAAGTCGTTTGGAGGATGGTTCTGGTTGGCCAAGGACAAGGCCAAATGTCCCCACATAAATCAGTGTCTTAATTCCAAGAAGACGTTTTATGGGAACTTGAGAGTCAATAGGCCTGAATTTGAATCCTGAGTCTGCTAATCATGACCTGTTTGACCTTATACAAATGATAACATTTCTCTGAGTCTCAGTAGCCTCATCTGTAAAATGGGGACAGCATAGGGAATGAATCGTTGCAAGGAAAGTGCTTGATAAAAAATCAACAAACATTTTTAAAGTACCTACTATGTGCAGGAATGGAGATACAAAGTCAAACAGTCCCTGCCTTCAAGGTGTTTATAATTCTATCAAGAGAATGGAATGAAAAAGCCTTTATTAAGCTCTTGTTGTAAGCTAAGTGATGGGACTACAGATAGAAAAGAGTAGTCCCTGCTCTCAAAGAGTTCACGTTCTAATTGGGGGAGATTACTCATAGAGAAGGTTCTGCAGCAGGGCAGATGAGAAGGCCCGGCTCCTTGGGATGCTGCATCAGGACCTCCTGCAAGGCCGAGGGGCCATCAGGTTACGCTGTAGGAAAGGGGAGAACCTTAGGTGGATCTGGGTGGGCATCATTGGGAGTGGGGAGGGCCACTGGGGGGTGGAGGCCCACACTAGTTCTGGTGCTTGGGCCTTGTGTTATACAACACCTGTAAGTCAAACAAAATATGAGCCTTCCAAAAGTTCTACTGAAATGGGAACGATTGTTATCATTACACTTAGGGACAATATGGCATTCTATAAGTAACTCTTGATTTGGGGACCTAGGATCTGGATTCAAAACCAGCCATGTGGAAGCCAGTCTTGTGCCACAAGGGAGATGAGACTGATGTGTGTCATTGGTTACAGGAGGGAAGAGTGTGTGTGTGTGTGTGTGTGTGTGTGTGTGTGGGTATGACAGACAGAGACAGACAGAAAGATGGGGGGGAGGGGGAATGAAAGAGACAGAGAGAGAGCTCATGCCATCTGCACTACTGAAGGTCCAGTGTAGTGGGGGAGGGGTGGGGAGGGCCTCAGATCAGCACAGCATAATGAAAAGAGTTGGGAGACCCTTGTTTAATATTGGCCCTTCCACTTCTTGGTTGCAGGGTTTTGGTCAAGCCACTCCTCTGAACTGTAGTTTCCTTCTCCCCAAAATGAGGATGACAACCCTCACTATCCCTGGATACTACCCTCCCTCGAGCCCACCCTCCCTCACTCCCATCCTCCCTCCCTGGGCTGTTGTGTGGCTCCAAGGAGACAATGCTCGGTAACTAGGAAGCCCTGCTTCAATGCGAGCTCCTCATCTGACGATTGTATGATCATACTGACAGTGAGTCACCGGCTTCCTCTGTGGATGAGGGAGGGCCCATTCTAACTCTACTGCAGACAGATATGCAGAGATATGAGATCAGGTGTCTCTTATGGGCACCAGTTAGGGCCTTCCAAATAGAGAGAGACAGAGAGACAGAGACAGGCAGAAAGAGACAGAGACAGACAGGCAGAGACAGAGAGAGACACAGACACAGAGACAGAGAGAGACACACACAGACACAGAGATAAAGAGAAGGAGAGAAGAGAGCTCTCTGAGCTCCTGGCCTCCTGACTCAGGATGAATTGGCTGCCCCCAGCCCCCAGCTCCCAGTGCCTTTCTTCTGAGATGATCTCCCATTTCTACTGAATGCATCTTGTATATACATGCCTGTTTGCCCATCATCTCTCCCATTAGAATGTCAGCTTGGTCTGTGCTTGTCTTTCTATGTAACTCTAGCACTTAGCATATAGCATGCATTCAGTAAGTGTTTGTTGATTGACTAATTGATTGATTGACTTTAACCTCTCTGTGTCTCCATTCTCCTCATCTGTAAAATGGGATTGGATTCAGTGGCCTCTAAGTTCCTTTGAGTTCTATGATTCTGTGACTCTCCCTGCTTCCCTGGACCTCAGTTTCCTCATCTGTAAAATGAGAGGATTGGACTGGTTGGCCTCTGGTCCTTTCTAGCTCCACTATCCTGATTCTAAGATTATTTTGGTAGCTGGTGAAGATCAGATTGGAGAAGAAAGGGAAAGATATGGGATTATTCCAACAATAACAAGAGGGGCTAGGGGCTTGAAATAAGAAAAAGCAGTATATAAATTCAGGAGAATATACAAATTAAGGTCATCAGAAATACAGTCTGTGAAAATACTGTCCTGGGCCGAACCTGACATCTCCTACACCTCCTGACCTAGCCCAGCTGGCCAAAGTCTGCCATCTTTGTCCCCTAAATGCATTGGCTCCTTTATTGCCCCAGTACCTGAACTCTCTGGTCCTTCCCCCAACTCTTCCTTTCCTTCTCTCCCCAGTCCCCAACTAGGGGTTAGCATGAAATTCATTGGTCTCTCCTTCATTCCCAGACTCATGCTCAGCCAATCAGGAACTTCCTAGTTAACAATGGGCTTCTGGGGCTCCATCTACACATTCCTATGAGTCACTGGCTTAGTGGAGGTTATCCTGCCCTTTGTCCAAGGCATAGTAGAGGAAGAACCGAGATCCAATAGCATCCCTAATGATGCTATTGGCTGACTGATATCTTTAGAGGTCTTTAAGATATCTAAAACCTTTTACTTATTTGGCCTTCACAACAACACATTGGATTTGGTACTGCAGGCATTTCACACCTCCATTATACAGATGAGGAAACAGAGGCACAAAGTGAGTTTGTCAATGGTCCCAACACATCTTGGGGATAGGATTTGAATCCAGTACCCTGCTACCTCCAGATCCAACACCCTTCTGTTATATTTCATTGCTTTTCCTACCACTCAGAAAAACAATAATTCAACTGGGTAGCTACTTCTCCCCCAAGGTTCATGAGAAGCCACTATTTTCCTCATACTCTTTTGCTGATAAATCGAATCAAATTGAAGTAAATTCAGTAAACTTTTATTATGAGGAAATAGCGGACCTCAAACTCAGAAAAGACCTGGGTTTAGGCTTCACTTCTGACACAAGCTGTCTGTGAGAGTTGGGTTAAATCACTTAACCTTTCAATACCCCAGGCAACCCTGTAAGATTATAAATTGCTGAGCTGGTGTCTTCTGCCCTGGTAGAGGGATTTCCTCACCAGGAACTCCCTATGTGGGTATAATCACAGGTCCAGTCAAAACATGGAGAGCAAAACAAAGAAGTATCCATTAATAAGCATCCACCATGGTTGAGGCTCGTGGGCTGAGCGGTCAAGGAAGTTAGGGATTCCAGCTGATGGAGAGAGAAGGCAGAGGCATTCCAGACTTGGGGATCCCTTGTGCCTAACTCAGAAATGCCACGTACCCTTTGACTATTTCAGACTATAGGACGAATTGGGCCACAACCATCCTGCTCACAACCCAGGCTTCTATCTCTGTAGGAGTTAGGACAGAGCTGCTCTGGCCTACTCAAGGTTGTAGGGCCTCTGGTGCAGCCAGACTCTGGTTGGGGACACCATAAAAAGGCCTGAGGACAGCCAGGATTTCCTATATTCCTGCTCTTGCTTCCCCAAGGCCTATGTTTCAGGCAGAACGCCTTCCTGGTATGTCAGGACACTGGACCGAATTTCCAGGGTACATCTAGGCTACAAAGGGTGTTTCTTACTCCAAGGGAGGGCACCCTTTTCCCTCTGGAGAAGGGCTATCAGACGCCTCCTCTCCTGATATGATGACTTCAGCTTCGGGAACAGCTACGCTCAAATCAGAAATGGAGATGAGAATATCTCAGGATTTCTATAATCGTGGAAAGTGTGCATTCTCACACACATTCCCACGCACAAACACAAACCCAAGACTTGAGAGTGGAGTTTTCATCTCTACTGACACTGATACACTCTACCTTTTTGCTTCTGGTCCATCGGCAAGGCTGGTGGCTCTCAGTTGGTGGAAGAGTCCCATAAAATCATCCGAGTGGTATTTTGGTAGGGAGAGCAACCAGAGATGTCATCTTCTCCCAGAGCCCATGTCAAGGCCATCTTGAGACATCTTTCCAGTGCAGTCCCTGAAAGCCAAGGGTCCACTCCATTGCTCCCAGAAAGCCAGGGTGTCTGGTGCCCAGTGGTTGGCGAGGTGGGGGATGGCATCCCTGCCAATCGCTGCTTTGCCTTGGCTTGGAGGAGGCAGGCAGAGGAACCCTGTGATTTAGAGTGATGAAATGTAAAACGCAGAGTTCCTGCAGCCCCAGCCCGACCCGATCCCATCAGCATCTCATTCCTGTTACCTGGGGCTCCTCCAGGTCTCATTTAGTGGATTCTGTCAGCTGAGTACCTCCTCGGCGACTGGAATGACTTGGGTCTTACATCTATCACACCTGCACTGTGACAATGTAATTTTTATCTCTGGTTGTTTATTTCTCAGATGGAACTACTTGTAAATTCCGAGAAGAAAATATATCCCTGCATGTGACAGAGGCAACACAAGACGATTAATCTGGGCTCTTACGACTGGAATGCAAAAGCTGGGCAGTAGAACTCATTGAATCAGGACTAAAAGTCATCAGGCTGGGGCATCGATTGCTCCCGAGGGCCCTGTCTAGGGGTTGGAGAGATTTAAGCTCAAGGCCTCATTGGGTGGGTGGGGGTGGCAAAGAAGACACAGCCTCTGGGCTGGGGTCCACCTACCAGGAGGCTCAGGGGGCAGAAGATTTGATGCTGACGAGAGCAGCATGACCACTCTGGGCCTCGGTTTCCCCTGTTTGTCAGTTTTGGGGATTGGACTCTAGGATCCCATCCAATTCAACACCATTCGTTACTCAGCTTGTTTGTTTGTTTATACACTGGATCTGTGATTTTTGGGGGGGTGGGGAATTTACACAGAGTAAACCTCTCATTAGAACAGATCTGTCTCTGTTCTGAAACTTAAAGCTGCCTAGAATAAATGACTTGCCCAGGGTCACACAGCCACAACTCGAACCGAGGTCCTCCTGACGCGCGAGTCCAGCTCTCTACCCCACCATACCCCCTGCCTGCCTCTGACTCAGCAACATTTAGATGCCAAGTACTCTGCTGGGGCCTGAGGATACAAAGACCCGAAATGAAGCATCCCCTTCAGCCCAAGGAGCTCATATGCTAATGGACAGAAAAATAAGTGCAAAATAAAGACTTGGTGCTTTCAGAATGGGAAAGGAGGCCCTAACAACTGGGAAAATAAGGAAAGGCCTTTTGTAGGGTGGAATAGGAAATGAAGGGAGCTAGGTGTTTCAAGAAATATAAGTGAAGAGGGAGAGCAGTCCACGAGTAGAGGACAGCCTGTGCAAAGGTATGGAGGTGAGAGATGGGTTATCTTGTTCAGAGAAGAGCAAATAGGTCAGTTTGGTTGAAATATAGAATACATGAAGGGTAGTACTATGTAACCAGTCAAGTAAACAAGCATTTATTAAGTGCTTACATGCTGACTATACAAAGAAAGGTAAAAAAAAATGATTCCTGCTCTCAAGGAGTTTACAGTCTAACAGGGTAGACAACAGACAATTATGTACAAGCAAGATTGAGCAGCTTGGGGATGAAGTGGATTGAGGTTTGGGCCTAGAGTCAGGAAGACTTGAGTTCAAATCTGGCCTCAAACACTTACTAGCTGCATGACCCTGGCCAAGTCATTTGACCTCTATTTGCCTCAGTTTCCTAAACTGTAAAATGGGGATAATGACAGCACCTATTTCCCAAGGTTGTTGTGAGAATCAAATGAGATAATATTTGTAAAGCGCTTAGCACAGTACCTGGCACATAGTCAGCATTATATAAATATTAACTATTACTACTATTATTGTCATTGTTAAGATATGTAACAAATAATTTAGAGATAATCAGCATAAAGAAGAAGGCATTAAGATTAAGGAGGATGGAGAAAAAACTCTTGAAGAAGGTAGAATTTGAGTTGGGACCTGAAGGAAGTCAGGGCAGCCAGGAGGAGGAAATAAAAAGGGAGAGAATGCCGGGCACGGGGGGCAGCCAGTGAAGTTGAGGATAAATTGTGAAGGGCTTTAAATACCAAACTTACAAGTTTCAGTTTTATCCTAGAGGTAGTTGGGAGCCACCAAAGCTTCTTCAGCTGAGGAGTGACATGCTCAGACCTGTGCTTTAGAAGTAACTCTTTGACAGCTTTGCAGTAGAGGCATCGGGACTGAGAGGCACTGAACGCAGAATAACCAGTTAGGAAGGTATTGATATATAGAGCTAAGAAGCAGCTGACCAGGGTCATGGCTATGTGAGTGGAAAGAAGGGAATCACATGAGACATGTTTCTTTAATGACATTTTATTTTTTCCAATTACATATAAAAAAACAATTTTTAACATTCTTTTAAAAATCTTTTTGAGTTCCAAATTCCCACCCCCCCACCCTAAGATGGTAAGCAATTTGATATAGGTTATACATGTGCAACCAAGCTAAACATTTTTCCATAGTAGTCATTTTGTGAAAGAAAACACAGACCAATAAAAAAGACCACACACATACACAAAAGAAAGTGAAAAATAGCATGCCTCAGTTTGCATTCAGACTCCATCAGTTCTATCTCTGGAAGTGGATAGCATTTTTCATCAGGAGTCCTCTGGGATTGTGTTGAGTCATTGTATTGCCAAGAATAGGCAAGTCCTTCACAGTTGATCATTGTACAACATTGCTGTTACTGTGTACAATGTTCTCCTGCTTCTGCTCACTTCAGTTTATATCAGTTCATATAAGTTTTTTCTGGTTTTTCTGAAACCATCCTGCTTGTCATTTCTTATAGCACGATAGTATTCCATTACAATCATATATCACAACTTGTTCAACTATTCCTCAATGTATGAATATCCGCTCAACTTCCAATTCTGTGCCACCACAAAAAGAGCTGCTATAAATTTTTGTACAAGAATGTCCTTTTCCTTTTTTTAAATCTCTTTGGAATACAGATGTAGCAGTGGTATTAACTGGGGCAATGGATATGCACAGTTTTGGACATAGCTACAAATTGCTTTCCAGAATGGTTGGATAAGTTCACAACTCCACCAACAGTACATTAGTGTTAATTTTTCTACATCCCCTCCAACATTTATCATTTTCCTTTTCTGTCATATTAGCCAATCTGATAGGTATTAAGTGTTATTTCTGAGTTGTTTTAATTTGCATTTCTCTACTCAATAGTGATTTAGGGCATTTTTTCCTATGACTATAGATAGCTTTGATTTTTTCATCTAAAAACTGCTTTCTCATATCCTTTGACCATTGATCAATTGAGGAATGACTTGTATCCTTATAAATTTGACTCAGTTCTCGATGTATTTGAAAAATAAGGCCTTTATTAGAGACACCGTAAAAAAATGTTTTCCAGCTTTCTGCTTCCTTTCTAATCTTGGCTGCAGTGGTTTTGTTTGTGCAAAACCTTTTAAATTTAATATAATCAAAATCATCCATTTTATGTCTCATAATGTTCTCTATCTCTTGTTTGGTCATAAATTCTTCCTTTCTCCATAGATCTGACAGGTAAACTATTCCTTGCTCTCCTAATTTGCTTATGGTATTACCCTTTATGTCTAAATCATGCACCCATTTTGACCTTATCTTGGTATGCCATGTGAGATGTTGGTCTATACCTAGTTTCTGCCAAACTCTTTTCCAATTTGCCCAGCAGTTTTTGTCAAATAGTGAGTTCTTGTCCCAAAAGCTTGGATCTTTGGGTTTGTCAAACACTAGATTATTATGGTCACTTACTACTATTTACTGTGTACTAATCTATTCCACTGACCCACTACTCTATTTCTTAGCCAGTTCCTGATTGTTTCATTGATTACAGCTTTATAATATATTTTGAGATCTGGTGCTGCTAGGCCACCTTCCTTCACATTTATTTTTCATTAATTCCCTAGATATTCTTGACCTTTTGTTCTTCCAGATTAATTTTGTTCTTATTTTTTTAGCTCTATAAAATAATTTTGGCAGTTTGATTGGTATGGCACTGAATAAGTATATTGATTTAGGTAGAATTGTCATTTTTATTACATTGATTTGGCCTACCTATGAGTAATTAATATTTTTCCAGTTGTTTAGATCTGCCTTTATGTGTGTGAAAAGTGTTTTATGATTGTGTTCGTATAGTTCTTGGGTTTGTCTTGGAAGTATTATGCTCCTAAGTATTTTATATTGTCTACAGTTATTTTAAATGGAATTTCTCTATATCTTGCTGCTGGATTGTATTCGTAATATGTAGAAATGCTGATGATTTATATAGGTTTATTTTATATCCTGCAACTTTGCTAAAGTTGTTAATTATTTCCACTAATTTTTTAGTGAATTCTCTAGGAATTCTCTTAGTATACCATCATATCATCAGCAAAGAGTGATAGCTTTGTTTCTTAATTGCCTATTTTGATTCTGTCAATTTCTTTTTCTTCTCTTATTGCTATAGCTAGCATTTCTGGTATATTATTGAATAGTAGTGGTGATAATGGGTATCCTTGCTTCAACCCTGATCTTATTGGAAAGGCTTCTAGCTTACTCCATTATAGATAATACTTGCTGATGGTTTTAGATAGATACTACTTATTCTGAAGGAAAGTTCTTTTTTATTCTTATGCTCTCTAGGGTTTATAAAAGGAATGGGTGCTGTATTTTGTCAAAAGCTTTTTCTGCATCTTATTGAGAAAATCACATGGTTTTTGTTGATTTTGTTATTGATATGGTCAATTATGCTGATAATTTTCCTAATATTGAACCAGCCCTGCATTTCTGGTATAAATTCCACCTGGTCAGAGTGTATATATTTGATATATTGCTATAATCTCCTTGCTAATATGAGAGATGTTGAGAATCAATAAACTTTGGGAACTGATTAGATGTGGGAAGAGAAGAATCCAAGATGTCTCTGAGGTTTTGATCCTCTGTGTGACCAGAAGGATATCTTTAATAGGGAAGTTAGGAGGAGGGATGGATTTAAACGGAAACACATAATTAATGTTGTTTTGAACATATTAATAGTATGAAAACCATGGGAATAGATGTCAGAGATACGATTTGGAATTCAACATTCCAGTGATGACATTCTTCTAAGGCCCTTACCAGCTCTGATATTCCCTGTTCTAAGGCCCCTCCCAGCTCTGACATCTCCTGTTCTAAGGCCCCTCCCAGCTCTGACATCCCCTGTTCTAAGGCCCCTCCCAACTCTGACATTCCCTGTTCTAAAGCCCCTCCCAGCTCTCATATTCTTTCCTTATGTGGATTTAAGATAGTGGGAAGGACAAATATATGAACTGTTCCTGTTGGCTCCTTTCCCCTCCTTTTTTCCTTCTCCCTCTTAGCTTTTCCTTCTTATTTTCCTAGGTTCTCCCTCCTCCCTTTGTCCTTTCCTCTTTCTCCCCACCCCCCCACCCTCCCTATCCCCACCGTCTCCATTCAATAGACAAAGTTTAAGCCCCAGTTATTATGGGCAAGGTGCTGGTGATACAAAGATGAAAAAAATGACAGTTCCTGCCTTCAGGGAGCTTAGAATCTACCAGCCCTCACAAGCTTCTCAGCCCTGTTGGAGGCCCTTGGAGTAAAAGGGAGAGGTGAGCTCTGGTCCCCATCTATTTTAGGTGACTGGATTACCCATTTAACAGTATTCCACTCAACCCTGGCATCATACCACTACTTGGAGTGTTTGTTTGTTTGTTTTTGGCCCAGAACTGTAATTTCATTAGCAAAGGGAATTCCTCTTCAGGATATCCTTCTGTGAAAACAGTTTGGCAGCTTAGAGTTACAGAGAGAAAATAGCAGTCCCATTCTATTCAGTTTATCTGGGCTTAAGATCCAGGCCAGTGAATGACAGAGTCATAAGACAGTTAATTCAATACCCACCCAACCTTCTTTTACAGATGCTGAAAAAGAGGCCTAGGAAGGTTAAGTGATTTAGGATCATAGAACTATTTGGAAAGGGATTTTTAAAGGTCATTAGTCCAATCATCTTATTTAACAGAGAAGATAATAGAGTTAAATGACTGTCCCAAGGTCACACAGGTCATAGTAAGCATAGGAGGCAGTACTTGAACAGTGTTGTTTTTTGGTTTTTTTTGTTTTTGCTTTTGTCTTTTTTTTTCACTGTACCAAGCACCCCCTGCCCCAATCCCAAGTTTCTGACCAGGTCTTTTGACCTATTCCCTTCCAGTTCCAGAATAAAATTTTGTTGTTGTTATTGAGTCATATCTGGCTCTCCATGACCCCATTTGGGGTTTTCTTGGCAAAGACGCTGGGGTGGTTTGCCGTTACCTTCTCCTGCTCATTTTACAGATGAGGAAACTGAGGCCAATGGGGGAAAGTGACTTGCCCAGGGTCACACAACTAGTCAGTCTGTGAAGCAGGATTTGAGAAGTTTTTCTGATTCTAAATCAGGTCAATAGGCATTTATTAAGCACTTATGTGTGCCAGGCACTTCCCAAATACAAGTAAAAAGAAAAGTGTCTGCCCTTTAGGAGCTTACATTCTAACGTCTAGAATTTAGACAATTCTAATTGTCTAAAGGCAATACAGAAAAGAAAGCTAAAAACACTGGGCTAGGGAAGGGGAGCGAGAAGGCTTGCTGGGGCATGGTGGATAAAGTCTAGAAAGTCAGAGGTGGAGCCAGGAGAGGAATGGAGACATGACTGACCTGGGCACTTTCCTTAACATGGAGTTTCTGGGAGGTCCCTTTGATTGGTTCTGAGGAAGGGGTTGCAGGGGCAGAAGTGGAATGGCTTGTTCATTTTTTTCTTTTAGGCAGGGGGCTGCTATCCTGCAAAGAAATCCATCAGTGTCCTGCCTGTTTGGCCCATCTGCCCTCCCCTCTTCAGGCACCACTTGGAGATCACGAGTTAGGCTCTTTATATTCACTTCACATTCCAAGGTTCTTGGAAGCCCAGGTTTCAATAGGAACTCTCAGCTCCTGTGGGAGAAAAGTATGAAGAAAGGGAGTTGATGGGGATGGTTGGACCGTGGGAGCCACTGGCCTCCATCCCGGCCGACAGATGGATTGGTACTGAGGCCAGCTCATCCTTTCTCTGAGGATCCTGACCCTAGAGCCAACGTGAGGCTAGGAAGAGCCGGAGGGGGGTCAGGAGGGGATGAGGAGACAGTGGTATGATGGCAGCACAGAAGGAGAAGAAAGTTTCTCTCCCCATTCTCCTGAAAGTCAGACTGAGGCCAGGGAGGCGGAACAGAGAAGAAACTGCAGTCCTAGGGGCTGGAGGCCAGCCAGAGGAGAATGGGGGCAACAGCTGAAGTTTGACCCTCAGACACCCTAGAGAGGGATTAAGCAGTCTGATACCAAGCGAGCCGTCTCTCCTGGCTGTCCCCAATGGCCTTCTCCCCAAGCAGAGACTTGTCTGTCTTTTTTAAAGCACCCATTCAATGAGATGCTTGATGTTGTTTCCGTCACTTTTCCCTTCTAAATATCTTCTCTTCCCTCTTTGCTTCTGCTCCTGAAGTGCCCAGTTCTGCAAGAAATTAGAGAAAAAATGAGAAAGAAAATCCCTCTTTGTGTGCAGGAACTACAGATGTTTGTTTTACACAAGAGTTTCTTAATTATTAATAATAATGTTGTTGAGTCATTTCAGTTGTGCTTGACTCTTCCTGACCCCGTTTGGGGTTTTCTTGGCAAAGGTACTGGAATGGTTTGCTATTTCCTTCTCCAGCTCATTTTACAGATCAGGAAACTGAGGTAAACAGGGTGAGGTGTTGTCCAGGGTCACACAGCTAGTTAAGTGACTGAGGTTGGATTTGAACTCAGAAAGATGAGTGTTCCTGATTCCAAGCCCAGCACTCTATGCACTATGGCACCACCTAGTTGCCCATTAATAATATTAAGAGGTAGCATTTATATAGCATGTTCAGGGTTACAAAACACTTAAATATAATCCCATGTGATCTTCACAACAATCCTAGGAGATAGGTGGTATTCTTATCCCTATTTTACAGATGAGGAGACTAAGGCAGGAAGAGGGTAAGTGACTTGTTCAGGATCACACGTAAGTGTCTGAGGCTAAATTTGGATTAGCTCTTCCTGACTCTAGGCTCGACACCATCCACCGTACCACCTAGCTGCCTGGGAAAGGGAAAAAATTCTAGGGGCATATACAAAATGAGACAGATCCCTAGAGCCTGTTGTAAAGTTGGCACAAACACAGAGCCCTGACCTAGAATCTCTGCCCAGCTCCCTACTTCCTCTGTTCAGTGTGACTTGACTAGGTCTAAGCTTGAAACCTAGACCCACTTCTAATACAAGAAGTCTGAGTTCTGGTTCAATATAGTGCCGCCATCTTGGAATTAGTAGTCTTCCAAAATGAGTGTTTGCAGAATCCATCCAAAGCTTTGAAATGTACTTTTTCCTTGAAGTTGTGTGCCAACAAGCATCTAGGGAGAAACCAACTTCTGCCCCTCTGTCTTAACCTGGGCAAAACCTAAGCATAACCCACTTCCCTCAGAGCAGTGGCAGCTGCCAGCCATTGGGCCAGGGAAAGGCCATAACATGTCTACCCTAGCTAAGACTATCCATTTCCATCCCAAGCCACATACACAGTTCTCAAAGCGATTCATTCTCAGGAATCTAAAAAAGGCTTGTTTTCAGGAAGCTAGTCAGCTTATCTGTGCCTTGATATTCCTCGAGCAGGTGTGATGGATGAAAATTACCCAGTAGGGATAGAGTGAGCCAGTCTGGAAGCATCCTGACTCAGTGGGCCCAATTTTTTCCCTTTCTAATAGGATTTCCAGTTTTTGTTTTTGTATCCCCCCGGTAATTAATACAGTGCCGGGTACATAGTAGCTGCTTCATAAATGCTGGTTGATTGTTTTCCAAAGGCAGGGTTGCAAGGAAGGAGACCAGGATTGTGAAAGATATGACTATGAACCTTCCTCCTCCCCCCTTTCTTGTAATCCTACAATCTAAATGTGAAATCCCTATAAGCCTTTGATAAGGATTTAAATGGCAAACCAGATTGCAGAGTAGACCCACTAATTAATCTTTTTTTTTTAAACCATGTCTGATCCAATCGGACTTATTTAACAGGTTTTTAGCTAAAATGGATTCATGGGTGTACCCCAACAGGCCCTGGGCTTCAAGAGAGGAAATAACTGGACGTGAGCACCGGCCACTGGCAGCTTACTCACCCGTGTGCTGCCAGCACATCTCTGTCCCGGATTCCCTCAAGCTTTCCCTAAAGGGCTGGATGGCTGTTTGCCTGAACTGCACAGATTTTTCCCATCTCTGTGTACTTCCCCCGAATGAGACTTTCACACCTCTCGTGCAGAGTGAGGAAAGTGGAATGAATGAATGAATGAATGAACCAGCAAGAGAGAGCCAGCCATATCCCCACCGCCCTTTCTTCAGAGAGAGGTCCTATGTGACCACAAAAAGCAAAGAAAATCAGGGTTCCTGGAGTCATTTCCCCTTTGGAGGCTGAGACAGGGGAACAGAAAACCAGTCAGAAGCTGTGGCCCCATCCCTCCAGAGGCTCCCCCTTCGAGGACCCCTCTGTTCCACTTGGTACAGGGGCAAAGACAGTTCAGCCCTGTGCTCGGCTGAATTACAGCTAAGTGGTGGCTCTGGTGGAGAGGCAAGGGGAGGCCCCCAAAGACAGCATTACATGAGAGACCCCACTGAGTGAGACAGGACTAAAAGCAGAAGCCTTCAAATGTGGCCTTGACTCTCCTTCACGTCCCCAGTTCCCTGCTCCAGTCCTGCATTTGTAGGAATTGCTGTAAATGTCATTACCTTTTAGTGAGAGTGGCCAGGAAGGAAAGAGGACAGCAAACAAAGGCATTGCCTCTCCAGCAGAACTATTCCTGGCCTGCCCACCACTAGTGGGAGAGAAAGGCAGGCTTCAGAGACCGGCAGCATTTGGGGAGGGGGGGTCCAGGGACTTGGAGAACTCAAAGACAGATTGGCATTGTCCCCCCCTCCCTCCCCAGACTTTTAATTTCTGGGATCCTGATCTGAAAAGAGTGAGCTTGGCTAGGATCCTGGAGTTGAAGCCATGAACTTGCCACATGGTAGATTGGGCCTGAACTTCTAAGGAAAAAAGAAGCAGAGGGAAAAAAAATCATTCTGGCTTGTGATCATGGTGAGCCAAGCTCTCTGATGCAGCTGAGCTTCACCATCTCCAGCCTCCCCCCAGGAAACCAGCTCACTAGGCACCAATCTAAGGGAGCCCCCCTCTTGTTGGTGGGTGACTAGGGTAGGGAACTCTGCCCCATCCTCATCCCCATTTCTAATGGACCTTGTGCCAACCAAGACACAAGGAAGGCAGATTAAAGGCTGTCCCTGCCTGGTTCCCCACTTCCCCACGACCCAAATGATGCTCAACCCTGAAGAATGTTGGCCGCAGAGCTAGGCCCTGCCCATCACACCTGCTCCTCCTCCTCTGAGGCCAGAAACCCAAGTTTGCTGATGAAATCTCCACTCCTCAGAATACTGCTGTCTTATTAGCACCTTCCCTAGGAACATAAGGAAGTTTTATTTACAACTCCCGGGCTCTGGCAGCTCTTTGGTGGCAACAAGGGAGCCTCATTTCCCAGAGGGCAGTGCCAAACGCCACCCGTCTCAGGCTGATTCCACGTGATGGAGGCTTTCCCCAAGCGCCCGATAATGGGCCTGGGATGGGGGGAACACCAGAGGCAGCCGATAGCTCTTCAGATATTCAGTGCTGTTGGTCGCTGATTTCACAGCAGGTCAAAGTATAGGGAGTTGGCAAGAAGGAGGAAGACTGGGGAGGGGGACACAGAGTATGACAGTGAGATTAAGCTCTGCCCAGCAGGACTCGTTTCAGTGGCAAGCCAAAAAGACCTAGATAGAGCAGTCGGTAAGGCACAGGAGGACGTGTCCCCAGCCAGGGGAGGAGGGAGGATTGAGGGAGGGGGGCTAGCTGCTGAAACCAAGGGATGCAGGAGACAGGCCAGGTTGGTCCCCAGCATCAGTCTTCCCACCTGGAACAGACCTCTCTGGCTCTGGTTGGCTCGCTGGGGATGCCGCATGCCCTATCATATACCTGCATGGTTGCCAGGCAACTGGGACCAAGTTGTAACACCTATGCAAAAAAGCCTGCTGGTGTTTTCCTTTCTCAGTGGTTGTGAGGACTCGCCTTAAAAGTTGTGGAGGAAGGATTTTTTTTTTTAATTTTCAGTTCTGTAGAACTACCCCCATCTGTGCTTGGTCAAACCTTCCCTCTCTCCTGGTATAATCCACCAGGAGGAAGCAGGGAGCCCAGGGGGTATTTGTTTGTGGCCAGTGCCAGGGCCCAGGCAGAGGCTGGCAGCCATGCCTGCTCGTTAAGGCTCCGTGCAGCATTAGCTGGGGGAGTTTGCCCACTCATTTTGGGAAAGCCGTCACCGTGGGAGGCAGGGATTTCCACTGGAGAAAAAATGGTGGACCCAGGCAGAAGCCCACAGGAGCCAGGGCTCCTGCTTAGTGCAGAACTGCCATCCCCAGGGGCTAGGATGGGCTTTCCATCACAATCTGAGTTCCTTGCACAGGCCTTCTAGAGGAGACATTGGAGGGAGGGAAATCAGCTCCCACTGGGCCAGGCAGAGGCAGCAAAGGAGATACGTTACCTAATCTGACATTCACTTGTTATTCAGTGGTGTCTGACTCTTCCTGACCCCATTTGGGCTTTTCTTGGCAGATACTAGAGTATTGCCATTTGCTTCTCCAGTTCATTTTACAGATGAGGAAACTGAGGCAAACAGGGTGAAGTGACTCACCCAGGTGACATAGCTAGTAAGTGTGTGAGGCTGGATTTGAACTCAGGTCCTCCTGACTCCAGGCCCAGAGCCACACTAATCTGACATGGGCTGGGCCAAACATTCTGTCTTGAAGGCTGCTGAGTCCACTCCTAACCATCCTCTCTATAACTGCCACAGCGATTTTCCTAAAGTGCAGATCTCAGCATGTCGCTGCCCTCCTCAATCAACTCCTATGGCTCCCTATTACCCCCAGGATCAAATATAAAGTCCTCTGTTGGGTATTTAAAGTTCATCACGTCCTGGCCTCTTTCTACCCTTCCAGTCTCTATTATAACCTACTGCTTCCCACCCTACAGGGGCCTATTTGTTGTTTCTCCAACATAATCTTTCACCTTCTGTCTCTGGGCCTTCACATTCCCCCACCCCCATGTCTGCAATGCCTTCCCTCCCCACTTCTGCCTCTTAGAATCTCTTTGTTCCTTCTAGACCCCGCTGGTTGCCTGGCTCCCAGCTACTCCTACTCTCCCTGGCCCAAATCCATGCAGCCCAAATCCAGTTTATAATCTGTATGGAGTTATGCGTTGTCTCCCTAGTTAGAATGTAAGCTTCCTGAGGGCAGGGGCTGTTTCAGCTTTGTCATTGTATCCCCGGCACTTAGCACAGTCCCTGGCACATAGTCACTTAAGAATGTTTATCAGTGTAGGGCTGTGCTGCTGTGAGGGTGAAGTGTGGTGGTGGTGGTAGGGGGGAATGATTCTAGATCTAGGGTCAAAGGATATTGCTATGAATCCTACTGGAAGAGCCATCGTTAACAGCGAGCCATACCTGAAGAGGGCATTGAGGTATCACACTTGGGCCTGGAGTCAGGAAGACCTGAGTTCAAATCTGACCTTAGACATTTGCTTGCTGCATGACCCTGGACAAGTCACTTAATCCTGTTTGCCTCAGTTTCCTCATCTATAAAATGAGCTGGCGAAGGAAATAGCAAACCACTCCAGTATCTCTGCCAAGAAAACCCCAGATGGAGTCACAAAGAGTCAGACATAACTGAAAAATGACTGGAAAAAAATACCTGGAAGATTTGAGTTCAGATCCCTGCCTCAGACATTTCCTAGCTGTGGAGAAGTCACTTGAATTTTCTCAACCTTAACTTTCTCACCTGTAAAATGGGGATAATAATATCCACAGCTCTTAAGTCCCTAGGTTATTGTGAGGAACAAAGGAGCCAATGTATATAAAATGCTTTTTGAACCTTAGCATCCAATATAAATTATTTTTTTTTTAACAAAACTTCTGGTTTCATTCTGGTCAGGAAACTCCCTCTATCAATGCAGATCCCAACCCCCTGCTCTGGAATTGAACAGACCCTGAGAGGTTAAGTGACTTGGCCAGGATAATACACCCAGTATATAACTGAGAAGAGGATTGACCCCACATCTTTTGGGCTCAGAGGTCAGTCCATCACTCACTATGCCACGATGCTGCTCTCTACCTCTGACAGTTATCATTCTTCTTACCAGCATGCCCTTGCTTCCCTTCTGTGGGCCTTGATTTCTTCCCACGTCAAATCTGTATTATAGTAGACAGAGCCCTGGTTTTGAAGTCAGAGGGATAGAATTCAAATACTGCCTCTGTCATTTACAAAGACTGTAACTGTATATATATACATGTATACACCCACACATATATATGATATAACACACACACACATACATATATCTTTAAGGTTTATAAATTACTTTCTAAACACGATCCCATTTGATCTTCACAACAACCCTGGGAGGTAGGTGCTATTTAACCTCATTTTACAAATGAGAAAACTGAGGAAGATGGAGGTCAAGTGACTTGTCCAGGATCACACAACTATTAAGTGCCTGAGGCCAGATTTACCCTGGGTCTTCTTGATTTCAGGCGCAATACTTTTCCCTACTATGCCTTCTATTTGACCTTGGACAAGTCACTTCAACTCCTGTGCCTCAGTTTCCTTATCTGTAATATGAGGATTACATGGCCTTTTAAGTCTTTTTCAGCTCCAGATCTATGAGCCTATAACCCTAATTGCGCTCCTTCCCCTATTCCCCACCAAAATAGTGATAACAGCCTTTCACCCAGCACAGGCATCAAACATGGTAGGTGTTTAATGAATGCTTGTTGAATGGATGATTATTTTCATTGGCCCAGACACCTCCTCGGACCTCAGTTTCCTCCTCTGTAAAATGACTCATTGGCGCCTTAGGTTTTTATGATCCTTGAGGGGACTGGTCTAGGTCTCTTTTTCCCTTCCGTGGATTCAAATGAGCTCTTTCTCCGAGGGGGCAGGTGGGGGCAGGTGGGGGCAGGGAGAGGAAGCTGGGGCTTGTGACCTGGACAGTGCCCAGGATATGGTCTCAGGAAGGGTGAGCCATCCTGGCATGTAGTACCCTTCCCGCCACCACCAGCCCTCCCCAGCCTCTCCTCTCTCTGTTGCTCAGCCAGAACCTCACTTAGGAAGAGGAACCTAGTGTTCTCACAAGCATCTTGCAAACATTCAATACCAGCTGCTCCCACCTCCCCCTTCCTCCCCGCCCCCCAACTCCAAGTTGCGGCTTGAAACCTCTTGTCCCCACTTTCTGCAGACAGAGAGGCATCAGGCAGGACAACTTCCTCCGAGTTGGCCCCCTCCATCCCACTCCCAGAAGCCCCTTGGGCCTCTACTGGCTCAGGGGAGAGCTCCATTAGGCATGCAGCCCCCCAGGGGCCAGCTGTGAGCCTCCCCACAGCTCCCCACCCCCCAGGAGCAAACGTCCGCGCTCCCATCGGGCTCATTTGAAGGAGGTGTTTGTTTGGCCCTATTGTTTTTTCTCCTGGTAGGGCAGTCCATCATGTCCTATCAGAATGAGTGACTACATTTCTCACTCCGGAGCTGGCTGCCTCACTCCCACCTCGAAGGGAAAGAACAAGGGCGCCTTTGGAGACGGAGGAAAATCATATGTTATTTTTAAAAGGCATTTTGAGTGAGAGCTGAATAGAGTTCAAGGAAATTGCCTTAAAGACTCGCTCTCCACGGGGATGGCTTTTTTCAGGGCCCACAAGTATTTGGGAACTTAATTGCACATTTGTACGGGCTACTGTTTTTATTTCTCTCCGGGCTCCGAGGTGGGCTTTGAAGATTGCTGTCTCCCGGTAATGGGTTTCTTTATCTCAAATAAATTCCGCACACCTGCGAGGTGGAAATGCTGGCAAGAGAGGATGGCAGGAGAACCGGCCCGAGATTTAATCACAGGGCAAATGGAGTAGGGGTGCAGGGAGGAGAGGAGATGCACTGCTCTGGGTGGCCGCCCCTCCCCGAGGCCAGCCCCTCCTCCTGCCCCGGGGCTCCGGCCCTAGCTTCAGCCCCTTCCTCTTTCCCAGCCTCTCCCCAGTCCCGAGCCTTCCCCTTCTCAGCCCCAATTCTACCCCTCCCCCTTTCCCAACCCCCAACTCCTCTCCAGCTCCACCTCATGCCCTACCACGCCCCCTTTCTCAGCTTCCCCCACCCCAGTAACACTCCCATCGCGAACCTCTCCCAACTTCCCCAATTCATACCCCTGCCCAGCTCCTCTCTCTTCTCCTTCCCCTTTCCCAGCCCCTGCTCCAGTCTCATTCCCAGCTTCAGTTCAAAGTGTGGAGTGGGGTCAACAAGTAAGCGCTGGGGATGTGTAGAAAGGCCCGCTTCAGCTCAGCCCCTGACCTATCCCCACCCACCTCCTCCTTCAAGCCCCAGGCCTGCAATCCTGGCAAATTCGAAATTTAATCCCTTCTCTTGGAAAGAAAGCTGCCTAGCTGACCTCCGGCCCAAACTTCCCTTCCCCCTCTGCCTTTTTCTTTTGTCTCCTTTTCCTAGATTTTTGCAAGAAGACATCTCCTCCTTGAAGCCTTTCCGATGGGAAAGCAATTCATTCGTGCCTTTCCAAAAGAACAACTTTGTATCTACTTTGTCTATAATATGTACCTATTTACATTTGTACCTAAGGTTTCCCCTGATAGACTCTAAGCTCCTTGAAGGCAGGAACTGGTTTTGTTTTGGTTTTTTTGGTTTGTATATCCCATAATGCCTGTCACATTATGCCTGTCACATTATGCCTGTCAGTAGACCAGTAATTTTATTAGAGTAGGCAGCTCCCAGTGAGAAAACTCTCCACCAGAGCAGACTTTTGACTTTTCTACGATGTATAGTTTTCAGGAATTGTGTGGAAGAGCTTTAGTGACTTGTCCAGGGTCAAACAGCCAGTATGTGCCAGAGGAGGGACCCCTCTTCCTGACTCCAAGGCCCATGCTCTATCTACTCAACCAAGTGGCCTGAAGGTGAAAAAGAAATACTTATTGATGGATTGATTGGTGAGGGCCATTGAAGGGCTGAGGGAAGATAGGTGATTTCTGCCTTTGGTAGAGAGTTTATATTCTAGGCTGCAGCTTCCTGGTTAATCAAAAAGTAGTTAGGTCTCCAGTGGAGAGGTACCCCTTCTCCCCCCACCCCACTTCTGTTTTCCTAAGAAGCATGGTCGAGATAGAAGAAATAACAATTAGTAGGGAATGTATACCCAAATGGATAGAGTTCTGATGGAAATCAGAAGATCTGATTTCAAATTCCAGCTCTGTGCCTTACTACCTATGTAACCCTGTCCAAGTCTATTCACCTCTATGGGTCTAAGTTTCCTCAACTGTAAAATATGAAAAGGACTCTAAGGTCTTTACAACTCTAAATCTACAGTTCCCTTTCAGGAAGCCCCAATCACCTTTGAACTCTGTTTCAACATTTTTTTTTAATTTTTAGGGTTAAGTGACTTGCCCAGAGTCACACAGCTAGTAAGTGTCAAGTATTTGGTCTGAAGCCAGATTTGAACTCAGGTCCTCCTGACTTCACGGGCCGGTGCTCTATCCACTGTGCTACCTAACTGCCCCTACTGTTTCAACATTCTTAGAGAACTCACCTGGTCCTTGATCTTAGAATTCTCAGATCTAGCTTAAGGGGTGTGACATTAGGAATTCTGGGGAGAGAGACGGGGGTGATACAAGGTCTTGGCCTGTTTGAGGAAGCTGGGTGAGTCATCTCTGGGTCTCTGAAAATATGACCTCCCTGGGAGGAATGATGGTGGGAAATTCATTCTGCTTTGGCATTTCCCTCCCACTTTCTTCCACTCCCTACCCCGCTGCCAAGGAAATCACCGAGAAACCTAAATGTGGGTGGAAAGGCTAGGGCTAAAAGGGCCAATAAAAATGGTCTGGGGGGGGTGCCTTTTATAAGATCATGGTCTAGACCTGGAAAGGATCCCAGATGCCCTCATTTGATAGATGAGGAAATTGACGCCCTGAGAACTTGCCTAAGATCACACTAGTAGTAAATATCATGAGGCAGAATTCAAACTCACGTCCTTTGATTTTCCATTTTGGGGCCAGCCCCGTGGGCTAGTCCTCTGCTTCCCCATTCATTAACTCCACCCTGGCTGATGGATAAGTGGACCTTTAGCCCACCTGTCTCAGGTGAGAGGGGCTATGAGGGGGTCAATTCATTAGCATGTGCGCCAGCATCCTTTCAAAGACTATTTGCTTCAGCTGGACAGGACAGGAAATCCACGATTGTGTATTCTCTCATGACTTTGTTTGTTCCAATCTGCCATTGGGAAAGCAGCCAACACCAATTATCCTAAAACTTGGTCCTTCCTAAGGATTGGGCCAAAGGAAATAGAGGGTAACAAACTACCTCTGGGGGGCATGCCAAACAAAGGGGTGCCTCCTAGAACTAGGTTGTCAAACTGAACTGAATCTCTTTCCACCCACTAAAGGATGAGGCTCCAGACTTGTCCTCTCAGCACAAGGTTGGCTCCACTTGTCCAGCAGCCATCCTGAGGCCATCTGGAGCAGGGACAGATTCTTGGGTCTTGTTCCACATTTTCATCTGTGAGTCTTGGCACCAAGAGCACAGTAAATATGCAGAGAGAGAAATATATCAATCGACCAGCAAGTAGTCTTTGAGTGACTAACAAACTCTTGACTCTCTTTAATGATAATTTCATTCTTTAAAAGGTGGAAAAAACAGCAAAGGTAACCTCTAACCTGGACCTGATTCTGACCAATATATATGAATCACCTGCTAAAGTAAAAATAATAAGAACCTTGGGAGAAAATGAACACTTCATCTTTGAGATTGTAATAATAGATAAGGAGGAGGAAGCCTGACACAGTCCAGGGCAAACCCTTGATTTTGGGAGAGTGCCTTTTAAAGAGTTCAATCCATCAGCAAGCATTTATATAGTAAATGCTTATTCTATGCCAGGCTCTGAGCTGAGCACTGGGGTTGCAAAGAAAAAGCAAAAACATAGGGACAGCAGCACTGGAGTCAGAACCTGAGGTCAAATCCAGCCTCAGACATTTACTAGCTGTGTGATCCTGGGCAAGTCACTTAACCCCAATTGCTTCCAAAAGAAAGAAAGAAAGAAAAAGAAAAACTTTCCTTGTCTTCAAGGAGCTTCCATCCTAATGGGGAAAACAACATAGAAGCCATTACACATGCAATAAAAACAGAGTAGTTGGAAAGTAATCTTGCAGGTGGGAGAATAAGTGGGATAAATACTGGCCTAAAATTTTGAAAAGAAATTGGACCAAGATAGGTGAGATGCTCAGGAATAAAATTATGATCTCACAAACACAAACTGATTCCATGCTTAACAACAACAACCACCACTTCATAGCGTTTTAAGGTTTGCAATGGGGAACTGTCCAAAGAAAGATAGTGACAGATGGTCAAAGGAGGGCAAATGACTTCTAGGAATACATACAATAGAGAGGTAGGAGGTATGCCTAGCATACATAGAGCATGGGCCAGGTGATCATCTGGTGAGCAAGGCCCAGGCTACACCCTCTGCAGGTCTATGTCCTGAAGGAGCCAGGGCTGGTGATATTTGCTAATGGGAGAACCAAAAGGGCTTTGTTATTTGGGGTTAAGAGGAAGATGGCAGAAAGGAAAGGACAGATATTCAGTGTGGATAGGACAGTTGAAAGGATAACAGAGAGAAGATAAAACTATTTAATACTCATTTTTCTTCTGTTTTCTTTATCAAAGAGGATGGTTATCAGGCTATAAAACTGAGCAGAATCGGTTAACGGGTAATTGAAAACCAAGGAAAGGGAAACAGAATAGGAGAGTCTATAATGCGCTTGATTTGTAGTCAGGAAGACCTGGGTTCATATCCTGCTTTTGACACTCACTGTCTAACCACAGGCAAGTCACTTAGTTTCTCTGGGCCACATCTGTAAATGAGGGGCTGGATCCTATTACTTCTAGGGACTCTTCCAGAGCTAAATCTATGGTCCTGTGAGCTGACATCACCAAACTGCCTCAGATGAGTTCAAATCACCAAGCCTGGCTAGTTTACTTCCCAAGCTACTGACGAAATTGATGGCTGAGGGGTGTTGGTGACCTTTGAAAAACCATAGAGAGAGGTCTTAGAGAAAAAAACCCAGATGACTGGAAACAGGCAGCGTTGTCCTGATTTTCAAAAGAACTGAAAGAAGGTGGAGACTTTGAGCCAGAGGTTGATGAACTTGGCTTCAATTATTGAAAAAATTCTAGGAGGTATTTTTAAAAATCTACATTGATATAATTTGCTTTTATATCACCTATGTTTCCTACTCTATCCCTCACTCCTCCCAGAAAATCATCCCTTATAATAATTAAAAAGAGGAGAAAAAAAAATTCCATAAGATGAATCAAAATATTGAAAAAAAAAATTGAAATTATATGCAGTATTCTGTACCCACAATCCCCCACTTTGGTAAAGAAGTAGGGGCCTCTCACATCTCTTCTCTGGGGCTAAGCTTAGACAGTAAAATTTTGCAGCATTCCATTTTTATTATTTTGTTTTTATTGTTCTTTCCATTTACACTGTTGTAGATATTGTATATGTCATTTTCTTGGCTCTGCTTCTCTTTGTATCAGTTCATTTAAGTCTTCCCACGCTTCTCTGTATTCATCATATTTACAGTAATATTCCATTATGTTCATGCATCACCGTTTGTTTAGCCATTCTCAATAGATGGGCATTTACTACCATTCTTTGCTATTTCAAAAAAAAATACTGCTTTAAATATTTGGGTGTACATGGAGTCTGCCTTTCTGTCATTGAATGTCTGGAAAGTATTTTTAAAAAGATCATTTATGGGGGCAGCTAGGTGGCACAGTGGATAGAGCTCTGGCCTTGGAGTCAGGAGGACGTGAATTCAAATCCAGTCTCAGACATGACACTTACTAGTTGTGTGACCCTGGGCAAGTCACTTAAACCCAATTGCCTCACCAAAAAAAAAAAAAAAGAGAGAGAGAGATCATTTATGACCATTTAGAAATAGTAACCTGTAAGAGATGGCATGGGATTTATTAAGAAGAAATTATGCTGGAAAGCCTAATTTTTTTTGACAAGAGCTACTACACTTTGACAATAGTAAGATTGGATTCATTTTAAAACATATTTTGCTCTTTGGTCTATTGTATTTACTGAAGGTATCAAGACAATATAGGGGAATGACTAAAAACATAATATATCTTAAGAAAGCCATTTGACAAAGTCTGTCATGATTACTGTTATGGACAAAATGGGAGAAATGGATTGGTTAGGGGGATGTGGTTGAATGCTTGGGCCTAAAGAGTGGTGATCAATGGATCAATATCAACCTGGAGGGATGTCTCTAGTGGAGTATTCCGGGATCTGTCCTTGGCTCTATACAGATCAACATTTTTTTTTTGTTGTTGTTGTTGGTTTTTTTTTTTTAAAGGGACCTAGGTGAAGGCTTACCAAATTTTTAGATGACCCAGAGCTGTGAGGGATATGGACACTGCTGGTCAGCAGAGTCAGGATACAAAAAGCTCACAACAAACAAGAACATTTGGCTGGATCTCATTTGTAAAGTCATACGCTCGGGTTCAAAAAATAAACTGCATAAATACAAGATGTAGGAGAATCAGTTAGCCAGCAATTTGTGTCACAGGCGATCGAAGGTGGAAGTCTTCGCTCCACTCTATTTATCACAGGCTTTAGAGATCAATCAATCAATCAATAAGCACTTATGAAGTCCCCACAATGCGCTGGGCCCAGGTGAACTAGATCCCTTTATTCTAGTCAAATTGACCTACATATAAAATGTTCTGTTTGCTGCCCTCATGTCTTTGTTCAAGTGGTTTCCCATGTCTGTAAGGCAGTTCCTTCTTATTGCAACCTCTTAGAATACTTACTTAGCTTTCTTCAAGAGCCCAGGTCAGGTGCTGTGGGAGGTTTTTCTCAATCCTCCTCCATTTTAAATCTCCCCCTCTTGAAATTACTTCACATTATTTTCCATACAATACTGTGAGTGCGTTTGGCCCATACTCTCCTGCTTAATTTTTGTGTTCATGCGCCCAGTCCTGGGCATGGAATAGGAACCTAATAAGTGTTTGCTGAATTTAAATGAATTTTGTCTAAATGATATGGAGGTTTTAGTCGATTGCACATTCATTAGATCTCAATAATGTGACCAGGCAGCCGAAAAAGCTTATGGCGTTTTAGGGTGCATTAAGAAAGACATCGTGTTCAGAACTAGGGAAGTAATGGCCCACTCTGTTTTGATCTGCCGCAGACTACATCTGGAGTGGTGTGTTCTGTTCCAAGTGCCAAACTTCAGGAAAGACACTAACTTAATGGAGTGTTCCCAGAGGAAGGTGAACCAGGATGCTGAGAAGACTGGAAGGGAGGCTGTGGACCTGGAGACGTTTAATGAGAAGAGGAGAAGATGTAGCAGGGGAAGATGATAGTTACCTTCACATGCATGAAGGGCCATCTTGTGAAACAGAGATCAGCTTTGCTCTGCTTGGCCTCAGCAGGCAGAACAAAGAACAGTTTCTGCTCAATATAAGGAAAACTTTCTGATTGTTAATGGAATTCCAAAGGAGAATGGGCCGCCTGAGTAGGTGGTAGATTCCCCGTAATTTAAGGTCTTTGAGCAGAGGCCAGACAATTACTCTTGCGATATCATAGTGGGGAAGCCTTTCCTGGTCCATCCCCTAGCTACTAATGCCTTTCCAACTAAGGTTCCAACTTTGTGTGCATATTTTAGGGACCTGTTCAGGTACCTATTGGCTCCCTCAATAGAATGTAAGTTGAATAAAGGCAAGGATTGTTTGTTTTTATCTATGTATCTTTAGTGCATAGCATAGTGCCTGGCACACTGTCAGAGCTTAACAAAATGTTTGTTGATTGATTGATTATCAAGGCACGGGCTGATCTAGGTTCCTTCCAAATGTGTGATTCTGTAATGCCCTGGGCTAGGTTCTGCTGACAAGAAGAAATAGAAGAAGTGATCCCTGTCCTAAGGAAAGCTTAGAGTCTAATTGGAAATTTCATACTCCCCAGTCACAGAACAACTGGATTTAGTTAGGTCCAGACCATGTGATGCAACTAAGAGATGGGGTAGTCAGGTCAAGCTTTATGGAACCTGAGCGAGAGTATTGAAAGAAGAGCGTAGAGATACAGGAGGAGGAGGGGCCTCCCGGCAGGGGCAACAAGTGGGCAAGTGGTAGGAAATAAGGTTAGATAGCCCCATTGTTCAGGGTGGGCAGAGCAGAGGAGTCTGGACTTGCTGTTTACCATATCAAGTAGTGTATTATGGTAATTTTCTATTACCATGGAAATAAAGAAACACTAAAGAGTTTGGAGCAGGAAACAGACATGACCAAACAGTGTTTAACGAAGGTTAGATTGGCAGTCTCAATTCAATTCAACAAACTTTTTTTTTTCAATTTAGAAAAATGCCCAGACCCATGATTTCATCTCTGTAGGGAACTTCAGGAAGGAAACTACTCTTACTCCTCCCCTTTAATGGCAGTGCCTTTCCTCTGTGATTATCTCTAATTTATCCTGTCTGTAACTTGTTTGTACATGATTGTTGGCATGTTATCTCCCCCAGTGGAATATGAGCTCCTTAAGAACAAGGATTGTTTTTGCCTATGTGCCTGGCATATAGTAGGTGCTTAATAAGTGCTTCTTGACAGGCTGATTGAGTTGACTAATTCAAATTGGTCACTGTTTTGCAACTTATGGCATTAGAGAATTGCCCGGGGCCCCGAATGGTTAAGGATTCTGCCTAGGTCACAAAGACTATGGGCAAGGCTTTGGGGATGCAAAGACCCTATGCCTGGAAATAGCCCTTGTCTTTAGGGAGATGCCATTCTGCTCAGCATTCATTGGAGTTGGGAGAGCCTAGGAAGACCAGCGGTCTTGGCTGCCTTTGGCAGTCAATAGATCAGCAAGTATTTATCTAGTCCCTACTAACAGGGCAGTTAGGTGGCACAGTAAATAGAGTACTGGGCCTGGAGTTATAAAGGCCTGAATTCAAATCTGGCGTCAGATACTTACTAACTATGTGACCCTGGGCAAGTCACTTAAACCCTGTTTGCCTAAATTCCTCATCTGTCAAATGAGCTGGAGAAGGAAATGGCAAAACCACTCCAGTATCTTTGCCAAGAAAACCCCAAATGGGGTCACAGAGAGTCAGATACGACTAAAATGACTCAGCAACAAAAAGATGTCCTACCTAGAGATGCAAAGATAAAAATGAGTCAATTCCTGCTCTGAAGGAGCTTCCATTCCATTGGTGTAGACAAACACGCACATATCTAGGCACATACAAAGTATATACACAGCAGGAAGGGTTACTGCCCGGGTGTGTGGGGAACCAGCAAAGGCATTATTTGGAAGTCCTTGAGTCTTGAAAGAAACAAAGGATTCCAGGAGTAATTAGTGGTTCTTTGGCCATAACCCAAGCATCATTGGTGGGAATTAGGCATTGGCTGTGGGTGGCAGCGTGGTATGGTGGGAAGAGCATCACTATGGACCTGGGTTCAAATTTTAGGTCCCCAACTTAATACCTACGTGACACTGGATAAGTCACTTCATTTGTGAGGGTTTCAGGGTCTTCATCTGTAAAATGAAGGGGTTCACAAGATGGCCTCTAAGGTTCTTTCTACCACCAAATCCGTTAAGAGCAGTGAGCTCTGCCCAGCACAGGTAGTGCTAGAAGAGGGAATGAGACACTGCTCACTACCCAGTTGTCACCCTCTCCTACTTCTTTCTCAACTTTGGGAACCTCTGCCTTTGATTAATCAAGGCTGTCAATACCCAAGACTTCAGGATATCCCTCTCCATAAGACAGGTACAGTTAATGGAGCACTGGACTTGGAGTATAGAAGACACAGGTTCAAATACAGCTTCAGATACTTTCAAGCTGTGTGACCCCTGGCAAGTCACTTATCCTCTCAGTGCCTCAGTTTCCTTATCTGTACAATGGAAATAATAATAGTACCTACCTCATAGGGTTGTTGTGAGGACCAAACAAAAGTATTAAAAGCACTTTTTAAACCTTAAAGTGCTATATTAATAATAGATGTTATTATTGTCTCAGGAAACACACCACACCACTTTTCTCTTCCAGGGGATTCTTTCTAGTCAGGGGACATACATCTATGGTGTGGGTGCCTAACTAACCCAACACAGAGGGGAGGGACAAGTCATGAGGAAATTGCCTAAGTCACCGAAATAACAGAAAGGATCAGGGTTTTGTAGCATAGTAGAAAGGTCAGAAAACCCAGTCTTGAGTCCTGGATCTGACACTTACTGGCCATGGTATGTGATCAAGTCATTTGGGCCTCACTTTTCTCATCTGTAAAACAGGGATAGTGATTCTTACACAACCTACCTCATAAGGTTGTTCCTAGGATAGAACTTTTTTGTTTGTTTGTTTGTTTTTTGATGAGGTAATTGGGGTTAAGTGACTTGCCCTGAGTCACACAGCTAGTTAGTGTGATGTGTCTGAGGTCAGATTTGAACTCAGGTACTCCTGACTCCAGGGCTGGAGTAGGATAGAACTTTGAAAACCTTAAAATGATGTATGAATAAGAGTTATTATCTAGGTCACTAAATATATAATATGCGGGGCAGTCAGGTGACACAGTGGATAGAGTGCTGGGCCATAGTCAGAAAGACCTGAGTTCAAATCTGACATTAGAAAAGTACTAGCTGTGAGACCCTGGGCAAGCCACTTAACCCTGTTGGCCTCAGTTTCCTCATCTGTAAGATGAGCTGGAGAAGTAAATGGCAGACTGCTCCAGTATCTTTGCCAAGAAAATCCCAAACAAGGTCATGAAGAATCAGACACCACTGAAAAATGACTGAACAGCAACAAAATATATAATTATACCAACTAATCACAGCTGCAGAGCAGTAGCTAGGATGAGGCAGCTGGTGCTCTGGCCCAGGATGGGAAATTTAGAAGGCATTGGCAACACTACCCTGGGAGCCCTTTCTTCCTTACCTTTCTTGTTCCCAAGTTGGCAGTAGCAGGAGTGTTTCATCTAGGGGCATTTCCTGCCCCTTCAGCACCCTGGAGAGCGCCTGGTTTGCTGGTGCTGTTTTCTCCCTACCTACTCCTCTCCTACCCCACCCCAGGTGAGTCCCCCTTATTCCTGACCACCACCAACCTGGCTCAAATGAAGAAAGGACTATTTATGGTCTTGTATCCCTCACCCACTATATTCCATCGATCTTCTCCATGCCTTTGGTTAGGCTGTTTCTCATGTCCAGTATGTGCTCTTTCAAGCTCTGCTTCTTAGACTCCGTAGTGCCCTTCAGAGCTCAAACCAAACACCACCATCTACATGAACCTCCTTTCCTGATTGCCCCTGAAATTATCCTGTATTCACCTTGTATATATCTTGTATCTACTACATGTGTATACTATATTCTTCTCTTCCAGTATGTAAGCTCCTCGAGGGCAGGGACTGTCTCAATTTTGTCTTTACATCTTCATGCCTGGCACACAGCAGGACTTAATAAATGCGTGTTGGTGGATCGATTGATTTGCCGGCCCCTATTCCTAAGCATAGCTTTGTTCTCCAGATTGAGTGAGTGAGGCATCTTTTCCATTTCCATGATTCGTCTCTCCTGGTCAGAACCAGTCTGACCTGATTAAAATCAGCTGAACAATCAATCAGTCAATAAACATTTATCCAGCACCTACTATGTGCCAGGCACTGTGCTTGTCGCTGGGGATACAAAGACTGAAACAATCATCACTCTCAAGGAACTTGAATTCTTTAACAGGTATTTATTAAGCACCTATTACGTACAGGGCATTGTACTGGGTGCTAGGCATACACAGACATAGAGTTCTGACCATCCCACTCTCCACCATGAAATCTGTCCTTGGTTCTGTCTCTCATAGCAACTGCCCAATCCTTTTTCCATAATGACACTATACTTTCTCTTACTATTGGTTGGAATTGTTACTATTGAAATGGCGTTATTCTCTGTCATGTAGGAGTAGGGTTACAAAACTCTTGGGGGTTTGGCATGATTGGTGAGAGGTGGGGGAAGTGCCACGTAAGCTATGAGTCACACTATTTGACATCGGCCAGTCTTGGCTGCTGTTGACTGCCTCTCCCCTCAGTCTCCCAGATGCACTCTCCTCCCTGGGTTTTTGTGACACTCCTGGTTTCTCACCTACTTCTTTAACATTCCTTTTGGCTCTCGTTTCCTCAATAAGATCATAGACTTAGAGCTGAAAGGGAACTCTGGTCCCTCGTTTAGTAGATATGAAAACTGAGGCCCAGAGAGACTGAATAACTTACCCAAGGCCACATAGGTAATAAGGGATGCAAGTGAGATTTGAACCCACGTCCAGTCACTTTCAATCCAGTGCTTATCATCCACATTCCCACTCCCTATTTGTGGGCATCCCCCATGGCTCTGTCCTCTTCTCTCTCTGTACTCTGTCCTCATCAGAGCACCAGGCCTGGAGTCAGGAAAACGAGTTCAACTCCAGCCTCAGACACTTATTAGCTCTGTGGCCCTGGGCAAGTCACCCCACAGCTGTTTGCCTCAGTTTCCTCATCTGTAAAATGGGGATAATAAGAGCACCTACCTCCCATGGTTGTTTTGGGGATAAAATGAGATAGTATTTGTAACTTAATATTAATGTAACTTAGTAAGTACTATATAAATGTTAGAATTATTACTATTATTACCACCTCTCCTCGGTCAATTCCCAAATCTCATCTGTAGCCTAGACCCCTACCCAAGCTACAATTCAGCACCTCCAACTGCTACTGAATGTTTCCATTTGGATGTCTCATTGGCACCTTGAACCCAACACATCCCAAACTGAACTTGTCTTCTTTCCTCAAAGTCCTCCCCTGTTTCTGCCACTGCTGCCATCATTCTCTGGCCCACCCAGGCCTAAAACTCCAGAGGCCTCTCTGACTTGTCTCTCTGTTTTACCTGGCATATCCAATCAGTTGCCAACGCCTCCTGCTCCTATATCCACAGTATCTTTTGCATTGGTTCCTGTTTCCCCACCCACATGGGCCTCACCCTACTTCAGGCCCTGAGCTCTTCTTGCCTGGGCTCCTATGGAACAACCTCCCTCTTGGGTTCTCCCCTCTCCAGTGCATCCTTTGAACAATGGCAAAAAAAATCTTCCTAACGTACAGGGCTGACCATGTCACTCCTGTTTGGAAACCTTCACTTGCTTCTCACTGTCTATGAGATACGTTAACTCTGCAGTTTGGCATTTCGGGCTCTCCATTACCTGGCTCCTGAGTGCCTTTTCAGCCTCACTTCAGTCTGCTCCCTCCTCCTCATTCCCCCCTCCCCACACTCTTGACATTCCAGCCAAACTGGCCTCCTGGCTCTTGCCCAATCTTGTTGGAGCCTTTGCTGCCTTCCTGTCTTCGATCAGGTCATCCCCCACGCTTAGGAGGTGCTCCCTTCCCCCACATCACTTCCCATTGGAAGCCTCTTTCTTACCAGCTTGGGTAGGATGCCACCTTCATGGTACACAATAGGTGCTTAGCTAGTACTCGATGACTGAATGATTTCCTGATCAGCTGACTGGCTAAAAATGACCTTGCCCTCTTCAGATTTCTCAAAGCCCTTTGTCTGGACCTCTCCTTTACCCTCATCACATAGTACTGGAGCAGCTGGGTGGATACAGTGATTGACTTGGAGTGTGGAAGACCTGAATTCAAATCCAGCCTCAAACACTTACAAGCTGTGTGACCCTGGGCAAATCACTTAACTTCTGTTTGCCTCAGTTTCCTCATCTGTAAAATGGGGTTGACAATAATAGCATCTATCTCCCAGGGTTGTTGTGAGGATCAAATGAGATGATATTTATAAAGCACTTAGCACAGTGCCTGGCACATAGTAGACACTATATAAATGTTAACTATTATTTATTATTATTATTATTACCTTGTATCCAATCTTTTTGTATAATGCCCCCATTCGACTATAATAATAATCATAATAGCTAGTACTTATATGGTGCTTTAAGGATTGTATAACACTTTACACATATTATCTCATTTGACCCTCGAAACAACCCTAAGAGGGAGATCAGTCAGTCAATAAGCAGTTATTCAGCACCTGTTATATGCCAGGGGCAATTAGATGGCTTAGTGGATAGAATACTGGACCTGGAATCAAGAAGACCCAGGTTCAGATCTGATCTCAGTTTCTTCATCTATAAAATGGGCATAATGATTCTTACACAACCG
The DNA here is from genome assembly GCF_900497805.2 of Vombatus ursinus. Lineage (NCBI taxonomy): Eukaryota > Metazoa > Chordata > Mammalia > Diprotodontia > Vombatidae > Vombatus > Vombatus ursinus. The sequence goes on from NW_020954546.1 coordinate 22,562,623, forward strand.
ACTTCACAAGGTTATTCCTAGGATAGAGATTTGAAAACCTTAAAATGATGCACGAATAAAAGTTATTATCTAGGCCCCTAAGTATGTAATGTGCAGGGCAGTGGATCGAGCACTGATCCTGGAGTCACGAAGACTTGAGTTAAAATCTAGCCTCAGGCACTTACTAGCTGTGTGACCCTGGGCAGGTCACCTAACTTCTGTTTGCCTTAATTTGCTGGAGAAGGAAATGGCAAGCCTCTCCCAGCATCTTTGCCAAGAAAACCTCCTGGACAGTATTAGCTTGTTATGGTCCACAGCGTCATGAAGAGTCAGACACAACTGAATGACTAGCCAATAACAAATACACCAGGCACTGGGCTTCATGCTGGAGGTAGGTGCTATTGTGATTTCTATTTTACAGATGAGGAAACAGACTGAAAGTGACTTGCCCGGAATCATACAGTTAATAAGTGTCTGAGCCAGGATTTGAATAATAATATTAATAGCTAACATTTATGGAATGTGTTAAGGTTTGCAAAGTTCTTTACATACATTATTTTGTTTGACCCTCACAACAACCTTGTGACATAGGTACTATTATCTCCATTTTACAGATGAGGAAACTGAGGCTGAGTCAAGTTAAGTGACTTGACCAGGGTCACATAGCTTGTAAGGGTCTGAGGCAGCAGGGCAGCTAGGTGGCACAGTGGATAGAGCACTGACCCTGGAGTAAGGAGGACCTGAGTTCAAATATGGAACCACACACTTGACATTGACAGTAGCTGTGTGACCTTGGGCAAGTCACTTAACCCCAACTGCCTTGAAAAAAAAAAGGATCTGAGACAGGATTCAAATTCAGGTCTTCCCAATTTCAAGTCTGGCATTTTATCTACTATGCCACCTAGTGGAAGACATGGACTGTCTTATTTTAGTTTTGGCTATCTCAACTCCTAGAACAGTTCCTAGCACATAGCAAACATTTAATATTGAATAGGGGCAGCTAGGTAGAATAGAGTGCCAGCCTGGAGTCAGAAAGAGTCCTCTTCCTCAGTTCAAATCTGGCCTCAGATGCTTACTATTTAACCCTTGGCAAGTCACTTAACCTTGTTTGCCTCAGTTTCCTCATCTATAAAATGGAGATAATTGTAGCACCTGCCTTCCAGAGTTGTGAAAATCAAACGAGATAATATGTGTAAAGTGCTTTGCAAACCTTAAAGAACTACATACATGCTAAATACTATTATCATTTACTGTTTTAATCTAGTGGAGAGAGAGGACATTGTGGAGAGGTATGGTACAAGGTAGCTGGGATAAGGGTAAAGGAGAGATTGAGACAAAGGGCTTTGAGAAATTTGAAAAGGGCTCATTAGGAAATCAACCAATCATCAAGCATTTATTAAACACCTATTGTATATGATGTAAGTGGTACCTGAGTTGGATCTTGAAGAAAGAGGTCTTCTGGGTCTAAGCCTAGAGCAGGGGTGGGGACCTTAGGCCTCGAGGCCACGTGTATTGGCCCTCTAGGTCCTCATGGACTGAATTCACGTTTGGCCACATGTGGCCTTGAGGCCATATGTTCTCCACTCTTGGCCTAGGTTATGACTGTGCTCCCTCTTTGTTCTTTTCTAAAAATTTCCGTCCTGCTCCAAGAGGAAATCCTTCTCTTGTCTCTGTTGGGAGTTACACAAGTATTACTTTTGTGCCTGTTTAAAAACAACAGGCAGGGGAGGAATGCAATTAGGGGGCTTTGGGGAGTATTCCCTCCCTCCTTCCCTGGGGAAAACCTGAATGATGAGTCATCAAATTAAAACCTGGGCAAGTGGGCCCCAGCTAGTACCCTTAGCTGATAATGGGATGTAGCATTCACTGAACTAAAGACATGTCAAGTTATCTGCAAAAGAGATGAGGGCTGGAGATGTTCCTAAGACAGTAAAGAGGAACTTAGTGGGTGGGCCCAAAGGGAACCAGGGCTTTAAAACAGGAGCAGAAGTAGGGAGTCTATTTCTGATTTGGGTGTCCAACTTGGTAGCAGGAATACCTTAAGCTTTCAGAGTGTGTGTAAGTGTATATTGGGAGTCAGGAAGGGTGGAGGACCCTGAAATACCATTCCTTCATCCAAAAAGTACCTAGTATGTGGAAGGCACTATCCTAGGTGCTGAAGGTAATGAAATGAGAAAATGAAACCTGGTTCTTGAACCACAAAATGAAGCAGTCGCTTCATTTGAAGTTCCAAGTATTGTTCCCGTAGGATTTGGAGCAAGAAGAAACCCAAGAGCTCATGTAGTCTCATCTCTCCACTCGCTCCAATAAACATCTGTAATGTCCCTCTCTCTATGAGGCATTGTGCAAGGTGCTAGGGATACAAAAAAAAAGAAAACCCAGAAGAGTCCTGCCCTCAAGGAACTTACATTCTACTGGGGGTCGTGGTGGTGAATGCAACTCATGCACAGAGAAGTAAAGATGAAGTATATCTAGAGTAAATTCCGAAGTGGGGTAAGGGAAGGTGGGCAATAGTACCTGAATCAAAAGCACTTATTAAGCACTTACTGTGTACTAGGTACTGGGGATATAAATGGAAAAGTGAGACAACCCCTTCTCCTGTGGATTTTAAATTCTAATGGAAAGGCCTGGTGATACTAAGGGTATAGTTTCAGAGATCATGTGGCCTAGAGGTCCTTAGAGTATATGAGGAGTTCAGAAAGCAATGCCTGATGGGCCAGAGGAGTGGTGGCAGAGAAAATGGTAAGGTCAAGTGGTCCTCCATCTTACTACAAGGAAGTGGCTATGTTTGGGGGGAGGGGTGAGGCTAGGGCCACCATCATTTGGAAGGGGGAAGCAAGCCCAAAGGTTGGAGTAGATGCTGGGTTCCCTCCCATAAAGGTGGAAATGGGGAGAGATCAGTGTGAAGGGAGGATGGGTAGAAAAGTTGGGGGAAGGGACTCCCTGGAGAGCCCTCTGGTACCTGGTTGGAGTCTAGAATGGAATCCTCTAAAGTGACAAGTCTCTGAATGAAAAGGGGGTACTTTCTAACTGTAGTTGTTCAGTAGTTTCAGTCATGTCCAACTCTTTGTGATCCCATTTAGGGTTTTCTCGGCAGAGAAACTGGAGAGGTTTTGCCATTTCCTTCTCATTTTACAGATGAGGAGACTGGGGCAAACAGGGTTAAGTGACTTGCCCAATTTCACACAGCTAATAAGTGTCTGTGGTCAGATTTGAACTCAGGAAGGTGAGTTTTCCTGACTCCAGGTCCAGTGCTCTATCCACTGCACCACCTAGCTGCCCCAGCACAGACTCTAAAAAGTGACTAAATTTACCATTCTGGGGCATCAACTTGGTTTTCATTTTTCTGGGATACTTGGTACTCTCTTTCAGGCAAATGATAAAATTCATCTCTCTCTCTCTCATATATACTGTGTGTGTGTGTGTGTGTGTGTGGTAGCTTATGTATGTGTAGTCCTGTTACCAGTATATCATGGGCTGATTTGGTTTAAGGGAGTATATCCCTTAGTAGGGGCATGATGGGATAAAATTTGGGAAGCTAGAAACCAGTCAATAAATCACAAGACATTTATTAATCACCTTCTGTGTTCGGGGTACTGTGCCAGGCTCTAGAGATAGAAAGATAGAAATGAAAGCAGGCTAGCCCTCAAGAGTTCTCATTCTATTGGAGAAGAAAGCATTCACACAGAGAAGCAGATACAAAAATATATATAAAGTAACTACAAGGTAATTCTGGAGGGAGGAGGGGCCCCTACTCTGAGCCTTGAAAGGAGCGGGGGATTCCTAGAGGCTTCCTAGAAGTGAGGTAGGAGAGAGAGAGCGTTCCAGGCGTGGAGGACAGTCTGTAAATCACCACTGAATGGGCTGAGACTTAATTCTTCAGGAATAAAGAAACCCCGAGGAGAAGGTTGTCACAGGAGAGAGATAGAATGTTCAGGACTAGGGAGACGTTGGTTTTGCTTCATTCTACCTTGGCAAGACCAGCCCTGGAATATTGTGTTTGGCTCTGGGTACCATATTTCAGGAAGGGTGTTCGGGGGAGGGAAACCAGGAAGCTGAAAAGGCTCAGGACCAGGTCATATGAAAATCAGTTAAAGAAACAAGGAAACCCAAACCCAGAGAAGGGGAGCAAGTTGCTTTGGGCCACACAAGAAGTCTGTAGCAAAGAAGGGCTTTGCATCTAAGGCACTTAACACAGGGATCATCTTCTCTATGCTTCACATTCCATCTAGCTATTGTCTCCAGCTATGGCCTTGCCATCCACCCTGCCTTGGCTCTTTGCTGAGACCATGTCCCAACTGACCTCATCTACACAACTAGAGCCAGCTTTTCCTCCTGATGGATGAGTGAATCAGCTAGTGGGGAGATGTCCGGCTTGGCCCAGAACCTACAGTAGTACACTTTACATCCCATCTGATCCCCTGCCCCTACCATCTCCTTGATATCTGCCCTGCTGCACTCATGTTACCCCATCACCACCGCTGCCTGGTACATATCATTTCCTTCCTACTAACGGAGAACTCCTTGAGGGCAGGGATCATCCTGCCTTTGGGTTTGTATAGCCCTTAGCACGGAGTGAACACTTAATAAGTGTTTTTTCATCCATTCATAAATAACTCCCTTATTTTAGAGAGGAGAGAAGCCAGAGAAGGAAGGTGACCTGTCTTAGATGGGGTGGGGGGTGAGGGGTGGGGGGAAGGAGAGTGTTAGAGCCAGCTCTAACTGGCTAATAATAAGAGCTGGTTGTTAAATTTTCATTCTGATCATTTACACCTTGGAAATAGGCAAATTCTGCAAATCATTGTTTTGTTGACTTTCTTGACTTAAGAAGGTGATGGAAGAAATGTTAATATTGCAAATTAAACTTAAAAGTGTGTCCAGAATATATTCTCTCCCCCCACCTCCAGCTAGCTGCTAAAACATTTACCAGCACATCCCTGCCTTAGAGCTTTTCCTTCTAAAGTTACCTTAACACTGGTCAAGTCACTTAAATCTCTGTTTGCCTCAGTTTCCTCAATTGTAAAATGGAGATAATAGCATCTGTCTGAAGGGTTGTTATAAGGACCAAATGTGATAACATTTGTAAAGCACTTAGCACAATGTCTGGCACATAGTAGATGCTTAAATACTTATTCCCTTCTCCTTCCTGCCCCTTCCAACTATTCTGTATTTATTTTTATGTGCTTTCTTATCTAGACCTCTTAACCCCAGAGTGGGCATGGAGGGAACTGGCCATAGAGAAAGGAAAGAGGAAGGATAGAAGAGAATAAGCCTCTATTAAGTGCCTGCTGTGTGTTCCTTGGTTGGAGAGAGGCTCTTTGTGAGGAGACAACTTTTTTTGAAAGGGAGAGAATGGATGGAAGGTGGGTGGTGAGTTTGCTCACGTGAAGGGTTTCAGGTGGAGTCTTGGTAATTCGGCTATATTTTGTCTGGGGCAAGAAGTCTTAAAAAGATCATAAGATCATAGCTTCAGAACTGGAAGGGACCTTAGAAGTCATTGACTCTAACCTTTTATTTTACAGATAAGGAAACTAAGGCACAGAGAGGTTAAGTGATCTGCCCAGACTCATACAGCAGGAAAGTATCTGAACTAGGATTCTAACCCAGGTTTTTCTGACTCCAGGCCACTGTACCAAGCCGTGTCTGACCTCAGAAGTCTGACCAATGGGAAGGCAGTGTGATAAAGAGGATTGAATTTCGATTCAGAGGACCTGGGTTTGCCTCTAGGCTGTCACTTACTGGCTGGGTATTTTTAGGGGAGCTATTCACTTCACTGGGACTCATTTTCCTCTATGAGGAGAGGGTTGGATATGACCACTGAGACCCTTTCCAATTCTAGGTCGTGTGACCCTATGGAAATCAGTAGATTTCACTGAAAAACTCAAGTGGCAGTTGAATACTAACTAGGCTGGAAGGTGCCTGAATGTTGGGCTCTTAAGACAGCTTGGAGTGGAGGCCAGGCCAGATGCCGGTGAATGGGAGAGGGCAAACTTGACAGCTGTTTTGTGGGCCAATGAGGGGTATTTTAGGATCAGATCCCATGCTTTGTAACTCAGCAGAGTTCCCTCCTGGAAGGGTAGGAATGGGGGGAGATCAGTGTGAATTTACTCTTTGTAAGTTTGTTGGATTTATTTTAATTCTCTCTTCCCCCTACATTTCTGGTAAGAGCCTTTTAAAAAAGACTTCAGTTCTGGTTCAGGTTTACCAAGGAAGGCAAGAAGGGTCCATGCAGGCCAAAGGAGGTCTGGAGACTGTGGAGAGAACACAGAAAGAAAGAGGCCGCACCCTTTGGGGGCTGCTGACTGCCAAAGGCGGATGGTGGGATCACAGAGGAGCAGAATTAAAATAGGAACAAATCGGGTAACGGAACGCCTCAGGCTGGATTGATCACATCTTCCCTGCTGGCAGCTACGGTTTTCACACACACCAGTCCTGGACTCTGTGCCAGCCCAAATCCACCTTGTGCCAGAGTAACTGGATATAACATCCAGACCAGTTGAGAAAGCTATACACTGTGGTTTTCCATGTCTCCTTTGCTTTCATTCTTAGTAAATTACCCGTAAGCCTTCAAACAGCTTGCAAAGTTATCAAGCAAAGGAGCCATGGGTGCTTCTGCTCCTCAAATAGCCCAGAAAAGGGAGTGGGGGGCAGTGGGTCCCTATGGAAATGGTGTGGTGATGACCATACCAGCTTTGGAGTGGGGATGGGAGGAACTGGCCGTCGGTAAAGGAAGAGGAAGGGAGGGAAGGCAATAAGCATTTATTAAGCACCTACTGTGTGCCAGGCACTGTGCTAAGCACTTTACAGATATTGTCTCATTTGAGCTTTACTACCCTGTGAAGTAGATGCTGCTGTTATCCCCACTTACAGTTGAGGCAGACAAGGGTTAAGTGACTTGCCTAGGGTCATACAGCTAGTAAGTGTCGGAGGCTGAATTTGAACTCAAAGGAGGGAGCCAGAAGGGGTAAAATCAGGATTAGTTAAGGATATTGCTCCAATTCATTTCCCCCCCATCCCCTGAACTTAGATGAGCCTCTGCGTGGTCCCAAGGGCAGCTTCCTCTGCATCTCTCATTTACATAGAGGACTTCTCATTCCGCACCAACAGTCGCTACGTTGATGGGTTCTTGCCCAGTTCTGCCCCTTCTTCTGGTTATAAACCAGCCCCTTTCCTCTCTTCACTTTTGAAACACCCTCTATATGCATTTTACTAATTTCTTTTTTCTCTATTTTCTTTTATTTCTATATTAGCAAATATTTATTTTCTGTCCCTTTATCCTCCACCCTCATTTGACAAGAAAAACAAAGCTCTTGGAACAAGTATGCAGACTTAAACAAAACCAATTCCCACATTGGCTTGTCCAAAAACGTGTGTTTCATTATGAGTCCTGAATCCATCTCCTGTCTGTCAGGAGGTGAGCAGCAGGTTTTATCAGTGGACCAATGGTTGATCATTCCAGTCATCAAAATTTTTAAGTCTTTCAGAGTTGTTTATCTCTGAGGTGTTATCCATATCATTCTCCTGGCTCTGCTCCATTCACTCTGTATCACTTCATACAAATCTTCTCAGGTTTCTCTGATTCCATCCCTTTCATCATTTCTTACAGCTCTGTAGGATTCTGTCACATTCACATACCATCATCTGTTTGACTGTTCCTCTGTGGACAGCATCCCCTCAGTTTCCAGTTCTCTGCCCCAACAAACAGAGCCACCATAACTATTTTTGTACATACAGGTCTTTCTCCTCTTCCTTGACCTCTCTGGGGTCTAGGCCTAGTGAAGGTCATCCCACTGTGTTTCTACAATCCATGCTTAGGATCACAAAATCAGACATTTAGACTTGGAAGGGACCTGAGAGGTCTTTTAGAAAAACCCCCTCTGGGCCTCAGTTTCCCCACCTGTAAAATGAAGAGGTTGGACTCCATAGTGTCTGAGGGTTCTTCTGGCTCTGGGTCTAGGATCCTATGATTCTAAGCCTCTTAACATCTCTGGGCCTCAGTTTCCCCATCTGTAAAACTAGAAGGTGGGCCTCAGTAGCCTCTGAGGTCCTTTCTAGCTCCATAGGCTATGAATGATCTTGGATAAGTCATTTAATCTCTTTAAATAAAACAGGGAGTTGGACTTAATGACTTATGAGGTCCCTGCGTGCTGTAGATCTGAGATGGTATGTAGATTGCCCACGGTATGCCCCTTCCTCTTTTCTGTTTCTCTTCTCCCTCCTCCTCCTCCTCCCTTCCTTGTCAATCCCCCCTACCCCTTTCTCCATTCCTGCAGTCCCCTGCCCAGGCTTTGGGCCTATGTACTACCCCCTCACCCCCCCACCCCCAGCTAACTCTTACTCGGGCTCCTGTGGGATCTCAGAGCCTCAGAGCTGGGCTCCGGCGGGTGGTCTCCTTGGCATAGTCTTCCCAAACAGCAGGATTCATCCCAAATTCAGCTTGAATGAGGGGACAGCATCATATTTGTCTTAAAATGGAAGCTCCTTCTTCCTGTTCCACATGAGGAGAGGCTCAAAGGCCAAATCTGTTAACCAGTCAATATTTCAGGGCATCCTTCAGAGCTGAGATCTGGGGAAACACAGCAGCCTGTCCTCCCTTCCCCTCATCCCTTTCCGGTTACCATCACACACACACACACACACACACACACACACGCTCTTAAAGAGACTGTTTCAGCCTGTGCCTGGATAATTCACCCCCAGTAAGTGTGAAGTTTTTATGATATTGTTTCTTTTCTCAGCTTTCAATCTTCTTTGATCTGAGAGATGGAAGGTGGAGCCATGGGGAGTGAGCTTGGCGCGCAAGAGAATTTCACAGCCCATCTGTTTGGTTTTCTCTCACCAGATTCTGGGGCGTGGGGATCCTCAAGTGTCCAGGCTTGCGATGATCTAGGGGAGGTCAGGCCACTGTGAAATCTTCTGGGACCAAAGCAGATGTCCCGTTACTACCCCAACCAATCCTGAGACTCGAAGCTATTCCATCAAGACCGAGCCTCATTTATCTAGAGCTGGGAGACACCTTAGAAGTCACCCTATCTTACTCCCTCATTTTACAGATGAGGAAACTGAGGCCCAGGGAGGCTGAGTGAGTTATCTCAAGGCCTTCCATTCTGAGATTACCTTCTCTACTTTCCTCTGTTGATATCTTTTAGGCACCTTGTATGTTTTCTCCCTCATTAAAATGTAAGCACCCAGAGGACAAGGACTGTTTCTGCCTTTCTTTGTATTCCTAGCACTTAACACAGAGCCTAGCACATAGTATTTCATAAATGCTTGTTGATTGCCCATGGTAGGGGCAGCCAGGTGACAAAGTGGATAGAGCACCTGAAGTCAGGAGGACCTGAATTCAAATCCAGCCTCAGACATTTACTAGCTGTGTGACCCTGGGCAAGTCACTTCACCCCCATTGCCTCATTTGGGGGAAAAAAAATTGTCCATGGTCACATGGCTAATGGGACTAGAACCCCGGTCTTTCTGATTCCAGATGCAGTATTTTATTTAGTATACCACACTGTTTCTTTAGGAGAATTAGGCTCCACTGAGGGGAATTAGGGAATGAAGGGGAATGACGAGCCAGAACATCAAGGATAGGCAAGATTCCGTCCCCACAGCGAGTCCCACATTGTCCTGGATGGGGGTGCCTGGCCTAGGAGAGACGCCACAGTCCCTGCTGACAAAGTAGAGAGAGCGACGGGAGGCCCCTGAAGTACACAGACAGGTTAATGACAGCCTCGGTGGACAATTGGATTTAACCTCCTTTTACCTCGTTGCTTTGGGGACGGTGTCTCTCATCCGGGGGAGCTTAGCAGAGCCCGTTGTGCCTGCAGAGGAGGGCCGGCTCTGGAGTATTTGATTCAATCAGGAAAAAACAAAGGGAAAAACCAGGGCCTCAGATGCTCCTAAGTGATGAAGGGAAAGTGGGGAGGCATAGGCGGGACTGAATAGGAGCGAGAAGGCAGCAGGGCAAGAAGGGGAAGGGTCCCCGTGGGGGACGTCGGCTTCGAGCCAGAGCAGATCTGGGCTCTCAACCCCAGATCTGCAAACTTCCTGTGAGGGTGGCACGGAATTCTCAAATCAAAACTAATTCTCATTCACTTCATTAAAAAAAAAATCAATATAGCTACTTTAAGCAGGGCTTAAAATCAAACAGGATGAAAGGAAACATCAGTCACACAGCTGGAAGGGACCTCAGATGCCATTGAGTTCAACCCCTTCATTTTTACAGATGAGGAAACTGAGGCCTAGAGGGGCTAAACGACTTGCCCAAGGTCACACAGGCAGTAAGTGACAAGGGGCAGGATTTCAACCCAGGTCATATAGGATAATAGATTTAGAGCTGGATGAGAGTTTCGAGACTATCTAATCTGACACTCTCCCCTGTCCTCCATTTTACAGATGAATACACTGAGGTCCAAAGAGTGACTTGCCCAAAGTCACACGGATAATAAGTGACACAGGCAGGATTTGAACCCAGGCCCCTGTTCATTAAGTATCCTCAAGCCCTAAATCTAAGATCTAACCATCTACACCTAGGCTGAAAATTCTTTCACCTCGAGCTCCCACTCAGCTCTGAATCTATGATCTTATGATTCCAACGCCTCCCAACCAGGGCCCCAGTTGGACCAAAAGGGGAAAAGAGAAGAAGGTATAGACCAGAAGAAGGTGGGGGTGGTGGGGAACCTGTGGCCTCGAGGAATGTGGTGTAGATGGTGCCCTCAGATCACCTATATTTTATCAGAACAACCTGCCCTGTACAAATGGAGTGTTAATTCCTCTTTCGTCCTCACCCCCAATTAGAATGTAAATTCCTCGAAATCAGGCACTCTCACTTTCTTTTTGTAAACCCGGTGCCTAGCCTGCAGTGCCTGGCACACAGTAGGTGCTGAATAAATGCCTGTAGACTGATCGATTGAGCGATTGATTACTCCTAATCCAAGATCTACAGATCAGAAACACCCAGAGGACAAGAGAAAGGCAGGAAACTGCCCTGATCACTCCCTCGCTTTTTGCTTTGCTGAAAAGACGAGCTTCTCCCAGCTGTCAGCCCCCTCTCTCCCCAGTTTGAGATTTCTCTCTTTCTCCCTCTCCTCCCTGCTCAGGCTAATCTCTCTACCTTGATAGCAGCCTCTCCTGCCTCTCTTGGGACACAGTCGGTCAATTATCCTCTCTCTCTTCTCATACGTGACCTCTCTCCTGCAGTTGACAATCTCGCTCACCCCATCCGTGATGCTCTCTGCTCCCTCCACCTGGCCTTTTCCTGTTTCACCCCCTGTCTTTCTGCTAGCTCCTTCTCTCTGGCTTTGATTTTTTTTGGGGGGGGGAGGTGGTATGATCACAGCTAGAAGGGATCTCAGAGGTCATCTAATTCAATCCCCTCATTTTACAGATGAGGAAACTGAGGCAAATAGGGTGAAGTGACTTGCCCAGGGTCGCACAGCTAGTAAATGTTTGACACTGGATTTGAACTCAGGAAGATGAGTTCATGAAGGTCAAGTGATTTGCTCAAGGTCAAACAGGCAGGAAGCATCAGAGGTGGGATTTGAACCCAGGTCCTCTAGCTCTAGAAACAATGCTCTCTTTGAAGATCTAGAAGGGACCTCAAAGACGGTCTGGTCCAATCCTCTCTTTTTTTACAGATGAGGAAACTGAGGCTCAGCTGAGTCACATGGGTTTTCAGTGGCAGAGCAGACTTCAGTCTTGTTTTCCTTATTCTTAAGCCCAGCTATCCAGGTACCGTGCCAAGATAACCCTCACAGCTCTGAGTAATGTCCTTGCCTTTTCTCATAGCAGAGAATTATCCTATTACATTCAGGTGCCACACTTTGTATAGCCTTTCTCCAGGCGAGGGACATCTGCTTCATTTCCAGGTTTTTGCCGCTCCCTGTTATTCATTATGCCCCTCGTTATACGTTGTCTTCCCCGTTAGACTGTAAGCTCCTTGAGGGCAGGGACCATTTTTGCTCTTCCTTGACTCTCCCAGCACAGAGCACATTGTCTGGCACCTAGTAAGTGCTTAATAAATGACAGATTCATCTTATTTGGTCACATTGGTCACATCACTGCCCTGCTCATAAAACTCTCAGTAGCTCCCTACTGTCCACCAGGCAAAGTAGTCTTCACTCTTTAGTTTGACATTCAAAGCCCCTCTATGTGGCTTTAACCTGTTCTTCCAATCTGGCAATACTAGTTCGGTTTAAACCGGGCTACTAATGTTGTTCACTAAGTGGTGCCATGGTGCACAGAGCAGTGGGCCTGGAGTCAGGAAAACTCATCTTCCTGAGTTCAAATCCAGCATCAGACACTTACTAGCTCTGTGACCCTGGGCAAGTCACTTCACCCTGTTTGCCTCAGTTTCTTCATCTGTCAAATGAGCTGGAGAAGAAAATGGCCAACTCCTCCAGGATCTTTGCCAAGAGTGACTGAACAAGATGGTTCTTAGCACACATCTCAGGCTTTCTAGTCTCTGTGTTTTTGCAGAGCCCTAAATTGGCATTTAGAGAATCCAGGTTCAAATCCCATGTCTACCGCTTATGACTGATGGAACCTCTCTGTGCCTCAGTTTCCTCATTTATAAAACGAGAAGATTAGATTAGAAGGTCCCTTCCCATTCTCCATCTCTGTTCCTATCCTTAATCTCCGCTGGTTGGAATCCTACTTGTCCTTCATGGTTCACTTTAGGTTCCATCTCTTATCTATTTGTGGAGTCTCACATTAAGGGACTGCTAGGATTTTGGGCCTCAGCTCCCATTGGTCTTATTCCAGAAGAGGCAATACCATGCAGTGGCAAAAACACCAGACGGAGAATCGGGGTCCTGAGTTCAAATCCCCAACCTGCTGCTTACTACCGTGTAGCTTTGGACAGGTCACTTACCTTTTCTGTTCCGCGTCTATAAAATCAAAGAGCTGGACGAGGGGTCCTCTCCCAAGATTCGTAGTTCTCAATCTATGCTGATAACCCCCGCTGGAAGAGAGCTCACCCTTTGACCTCTCATAATCTTCCTTTCCATCCTTCTTATACACTTTTCCCAATTCACCTTCTCTTGTGCTCCTGGCCTATCTTCCCTACCAGCCTGTGAGCCCCACATGGGCCTTATTCAGCTCCACAGGCCCTGGAGACCCCAGCCCAGAGCTTTACACACAGTAGGCCCTCAGTATATATTGGGTGAATCATGTTTGTTAAACCTCTAGGCTGTCTGGTACTGCCAATAAATTCTACAGGATTCATCAAACTGGAAATTCCATTTCAAGCACAAAAGGGAAGGGGCTGAGAGATGCAGGGGGCCTTAGCATTTGGGCAGCACACGAAAAGTAAGCACTGGGAACCTCAATCAATCATAAATTAATAGCTTTCAAGTTGGAAGGGACCTTAGAGGTCACGTAGTCATTTTACAGTTGAGGAAACCAAGGCCTGGAAAGGTTAAGTGATGTAGGAATTAAGTAACAGAAGGAAGATAATAATACAAGCTAGCATTTATATAACCCTTTAAAGTTTGCAGGGCACTTTATAAATGTTATCTCATTTGACTCTCACAACCATTCTGGGAGGGAGGTACTATGATTACTTCCATTATCTCCATTATTATCCCCATTGCACACATGGGGAAACTGAGGCAGACCAAAGATAAGTGACTTGCTCAGGGTCACACAGCTAGTGAGATTTGAACTCAGGTCTTCCTGACCCCATGTCCAGTGCTCTATCCCCTGTGCCATCTGGTGGGCTTGAGCACACTCCCCGACTCTGCCCTCCCACGATCAGGCTTTCAGCATTTCTGCAGGGATGCTTTCGGGCTGCCCTCGTTCTGGTTCATTTTCTGCATTTGTTTTTTTTTTCCTTTACTTAGCTTCTCCTGAGCTGATTCATATTTCAATAAATTCCAGCTGAAAAGTGATCAGATTTTGAGCGGGTGGCACCTCAGCACGTTGAAATGTGATATATTTTGACTAATGCCGTTTTGAAATTTGAAAACTGCCGACAATTTTATTCAATCTCCATTTTTATACCAACTCATTATTTGGGGAGGGGGGAAGGGGAGCAAGGGAGCAGAGCTTGTTTCCAGGTTCCTGCAGCAGTCACGGGGATTCTTGGCCCATCCCCATCCCTGAGCCTGGCGGCCAAGTGGCCCCAACATTATCCTCTAGGCCTGAGCTCCCGGCCTGCTCTGCTCTCTTCTAACCAGATCCAGCAGCTTCTTACAACCATCCCCCTGTGGCTTCTAGTCCAATTTAATCTGACCTTCAGCCCCACCTCTGCCGAACAAACTTTAGCAAATCCCCGGGGCAGGCACTTAAGACACGTTTTTGTGATGAGGAAGATGGTATTACACAGAATTTCCTCTTCCTCCTGGGTTTCCCTGACTGCCGCCTGAGCGTTAAGCAGTGAGAAGGAAAATATAAGAACAAGGCTAAGGGAAGAAGAAAATTAGAAGGAAGGGAGGAAAGGCATGCTGGGACTGTAATTATAACAATTCCTCCCCAACTGTCCTCCCACTGCCGAGGGGCTGGCCATGTCTCTGGAAGACTATGTTAGCGGAGGGCAAGGTCCTGTGATTTTGGAAAGGTTTAAATCAATCATTCAATCACCAAGCATTTATTAAGCACCTACTATGTGCTTGATCACTCTGCCAGGTGATATCATAGAAAGACAAAAAAAAACCCTAAATAATGCTGCCCTCAAGACGCTTACCCTCTATCAGGGGAGATGACACGTATATATATGGGCCCAGTGATGGACTGTAGAGTATTATCTGAGGACCAGTTTAGCTGAACTCAGAGAGACTCATTGTGAAGCTGAACATTGAATTTTTCAACCACAGCACCTCTCGGAGGTTGTCTATCATGTCGGACAGTCAATCAATCAATCAATCAATCAATCAACTAGCATTTTTTTTACTTTTATTTTGTTAATTTTACTTATTTTTAACATTCGTTTTTTAAAATTTTAAGTTCCAAATTCTCTCCCCCTCCCCCCAGCCCCTTCCCTACCCACTTAGAAGGCAAGCGGCATGATGCCTATCATACATGTGAAATCACACAAAACGTATTTCCATATTAGCCTCAATAAGCATTTATTAAGTGCCTACTATATGCCAGGCACTGTGCTAAACATCAGGGATAAAAAGACAAATTGAAAGTCTCCGACTTGAATTTCAATGTACATTCTATCAGGGAGACAAAATGTGTATAAGAAAATGTTCAAGACCCAGCCTCGAGCATTTATTGCAATTCATAACCTCTCAGGGCCCCTGGCAGCGATCTAAGAAGGGAGGGACCTGCATTGAAAGAGGGAGTTTCTTTATCAGGTCATTCCCTGCATCAATGAAATCACAGGCCTAGGCCCTATCCCACTAGCATATATAAAATACTGTGGGGGAGGAGAAGCACCAGTTGTTAAAGAGATCAGGAAAGAAGTCACGTAAAAAGCGACACTTGAGTTGAGCTTTGAAGTGAGCTAGGGGTTCTATGAGACAGAAATGAGGAGGGAGGGCATTCCAGGCATGGGGAACAGCCTGGGCAAAAGTCCAGTGACAGGAGATGGAATGTTGGGTGAGAAAGGCAGCAAGAAGGATAGTTTACTTTCAAGTAGAAGATGGCAAGGCCTTGCAGTCTTGGATGGTAGAGGGTGTGCTCATGGGATGAAAGCCTGGGTTCTTGAACTTTTGAAGTAGACAGTAATAATAACCTGTCTACAGAGCTTCTATATTTGTGATATCTCCAGTCATCCTCAAAACAGGCATGGTGGGGATTATTTTCCCTCATTTGCAGATGAGATGAGCATGGAGGTAACATGACTTAGGGGATGGAGTGTGGGCCTTGGAGTGAAGAGGATCTGAATTCAAATCTTACTTTTTTCACTTGCTAGCCAATTGACCCTGGCCAAGTCATGTTATCTCTATGTGCCTGAGATAACTCCCTAGGACTTGAAGGGTGACATAGAGAAAATAGTAACTAGCATTTCTATAGTGCTCTAAAGTTTTGTAAATCTCTTTCCAAACATTTCATTTGATCCTCATAATGACTCTGGAAGGTAGATGCTATTATTATCCCCGTTTTATAGATGAAGAAACTGAGGCAGACAGAGGTTAAGTGATTTGCCCAGGATCTTACAGCTACTGTCTGGGGTAGGACTTACACCCAGACCTTCTACACTCAAGTCCAGTCTTCTATTAACTGCACTAGGCCACCTCTCAGATGCAGAGCTATGCCCTGAGGTCTTGGGTAATGGTAGCAGGAATTTATCAAAGTCAAGGCGTCTGAGGCTGGATTTGAATTCAGGCCTTCCTCCATTTCTCCACTTAGATGTCTCAAGGGGTGAGGAATGTAGCAATAAGGCAGGTATCAGGAAGTAAGGGATAGACTAGACCTCAACCCCTCCCCCCCAGAGGATTGATATAGGCGTTTATTAAATGCCAACTATATGCAAGGTACTGTGCTAAGTGCCAAGGAAACAAAAATAGAAATAAAACAGTCCCTGCCTTCAAGGAGCTTCCAATCTACACAGGCATAAAATGTGTGTGTACATATATATGCATATATATACTTATATCTATACATATATTATATATACTTTATACCTGCATGTATTAATATATATTCCATAAAGATAACCAGCAATACAAGGTAGGGTAACCTATTGAATACCACTAATAGTAAACATAGCTCACATCTTGCATAGGACTTCAAGGTTTTATCAAAGCAAATACATTCCTCACAGCATCCCCCTGAGGTAGTTCAAGGAGTCTTATCCCCATTTTACAGAAAAGAAAACTGTATCTCAGATTAGGTGAAGTGACTAGGTCAGGGTCACTTAGTTAGTATCAAAATATGCAGTAGTACAGAGGATGAGTATTACCAGAGCCCCTGGGACAGACTGACTGCCAAGAGCTAGTAAGAGATGAGGTTGGAGGGGCAGCTAGGTGGCACAGTGGATGAGCACAGGCCTTGGAGTCAGGAGGACCTGAGTTCAAATCTGGTCTCAGACACATAACATTCACTAGCTGTGTGACTCTGGCAAGTCACTTAACCCCAATTGCCTCATATAAAAACAAAAATTAAAAAATAGGAGATGAGGTTGGAACTGGACCTTTAAGAATGAATGAGCTGGGGGCAGCTAAGTGGTGCAGCGAATAGAGCAATGGCCCTGGAGTCAGGAGGACCTGAGTTCAAATCCGACCTCAGACACATAATACTTACTAGCTGTGTAACCCTGGGCAAGTCACTTAACCCCACTGCCTAGCCAAAAAAAAAACCAAAAAAAACAAAAATGAAAGAATGAATGAGCTGAAATCCAGCCTCAGACACTTATTAGCTGTGAGATTCTGGACAAGTCACTTAATACTTTGTAACAGGGCCAGCTAGGTGGTGCAATGGATAGAGCATGGGCCCTGAAGTCAGGAGGACCTGAGTTCAAATGCGGTCTCAGACCAAACACTTGACACCAGCTGTGTGACCCTGGGCAGGTCACTTAACCCCAATTGCCTAAAAATTAAAAAATTTAATACTTTGTAACAACAAAGTATAGTGGCTGTCCTGGCAGGGAGTTCTCCCTTGTTGAAAGTTTTCAAGTAGAGGTTAGATATACATTTATGGGGAATGTAGTGGGGGTCCTTTCTGGGGGAACAGGTAGGAGTAGATGATTGTTGAGGTTCCTTCTAATTCTAAAAGTCTGTGATTCTGTGATAACTGAGTGACCTTGGGCAAGTCACTTCATCTCTCTGGAGATCAGGTAAAATGAAGGAATTGGACAAGATGACTTCTACGGGTCCCTTCCAGCCCTGAATCTAGGTTAATAATACTAGCCAATATTTACATAGTGCTTTGAGGTTGCAAAACTATTTTATATATATTATCTCATTGAATACTAATCTATGATCCTAGTAGGTTGTTTTAGGCAAGGGATAGGATTCGTACCAAGGCACAGGCTAGGATTGTGTATGCGTGCTTTGTGGACCATTTTTCCTGTGGTGAAGGATCTTGTGAGACTGGAGAGAGAGCGTGGGGCCAGATTATAGAGGGCCTTAAATGCTAGGCGTGGGAGCCTGATCTCATCCTGAAGAGCTTTTAGAGGAGATTTTAGAGTTGGGGGACGTTTGACATGCTAGTGTTTAGGAAGGATGAAGCTGCTGAAGATGTGTGTTATTGGGGGCTGGGAGGGAAGGGCAGCGACTGAGAAGAGGGGAGACCAATCTGGAGGCTTTTGCAATAGTTGTGAGGAGGCGGGTCTGGAATGAAAAGAAAGGAAAGAAAAGATGGATGTGAGGCACGTTATGAAGGAAGAAGTGGCAGGACTAGCTGGAGGAGGGTCAAGAAGGGAAGGAAACAGGAAGGACGCATGAATAATCCATGCACGGGAGGGCTTTTGTTTAATGTTAAAGCAATGGACAGTTGGGTCCAAGAGGAGGATGGTCTGTTTTGGCACCTTCCACCAGCTCCCTGCTGACCCGAAGAATGGCAGGCAGCTCATGAGAGGCAGTAGAAAATGTCAGCCTTAAAGTCAGGAGACCTGGGTTCAGATCTTGACTCTGACCCTTTCTGGCTCTATCTATGTGACTTTGTGCGAGTTATTTATCTCCCTGGACTTCAGTTTCCTCATTTGTACATGAGTGGATTGAACTAAACAATAGCCAGTGATGACACACACACACATACACACAAACACACGTGCATGCACACACAAGCGTGTGTGCGCACACACACATACACATACACACAAACACACGTGCATGCACACACACACACACAATGCTTTAAGGTTTGTAAAGCCTTTTACACGTTCTTTCTTTTTCTTCATGTTATTTCATTTGATCTTCACAATAACCCTGAGGTAAGTACAATCAT
Organism: Vombatus ursinus; assembly: GCF_900497805.2. Classification (NCBI taxonomy): domain Eukaryota; kingdom Metazoa; phylum Chordata; class Mammalia; order Diprotodontia; family Vombatidae; genus Vombatus; species Vombatus ursinus. The sequence goes on from NW_020954546.1 coordinate 22,581,433, forward strand.
TACCCCCATTTTACAGATTGAGGAAACTGAGGCTATGAGAGAGTAAATGACTTGTCCAGCTGTAGAAAATGTCCGAGTCAGGATTCAAGCTAGGGCTCTGGCTGGGAGTGAGGCAAAGGTCATGTTGCCAACACTTGTCTATGCCCAGGCCTCTGCTTGACCCAATCACTTAATCAACAAAGCATTTATTAGAGCCTACTATGCACCAGTCACTGTGCTGGGCAAAAGTAAGACAGTCCCTTGCCCCATCTATCCAGCTGTTGGTTTGAATTATAGAACTGTGTTCTCTGAGCGGTTTTTTTGGTTGTTTTTTTTTTTTGGCAAGGCAATCGGGGTTAAGTGACTTGCCCAGGGTCACACAGCTAGTAAGTGTCAAGTGTCTGAGGCCAGATTTGAACTCAGGTCCTCCTGACTCCAAGCCAGAGCTTTTATCCACTGCGCCACCTAGCTGCCCCTTTTTGAGTGGTTTTGGACCTAGTAGAGGGAACAGCAGATATGGATTTCACCAATATAATTCATATTTATTAAGCACAGTGCCTGGGACATAATAATATCTAGCAAGTATATAGCTCTTTAGGTGTGCAAAGCACTTCAGTTACGTTGTTTCACTGGGTCCTCACAACCTCCCTGTGACCTAGGTGTTATCATTATCTCCATGTTACAGATGAGGAAACTGAGGCATGCAGAAGTAAAGTAACTTGTCCAGAGTCATGCAGCTAATAAGTGTCTGAGGCAGGATTTGAACTAAGCTCTTCCTGACTCCAATTCCAGCTGCCTCTAAGGTTAGAGTAATAGTAGGCACTTAATAAATGCTTATCGATTGGTTGGTTGATTTATATGGTACTTTAAGGTTTTTATAAAGCACTTTACTTACAGTGTCCCTATGAAGTAGGTGTTGTCCCCATTTTATGGAGGAGAAAACTGAGGCTCTGAGTGGTTGTGCCTCTTTGGGTACTAGGAAGCATCTGTGGTGGTGGGTTGTCTAAATGGCTTTTAGATTAAGCAACAATAGAAGAAGGGCTTTGAATACTCTTCAGAATTGATCCTGGGGAGTTGTCAAAGGTTTCTAAGCCAAAGATCTTTTCTTGTCCCTGATCCAGGAATACCCAGGCTTGACCCTCATTCATTCATCCACTCAACAAACATTTCTTTATTTATTTTTATTAATACTATTGTTGTTAAATTGCTTTCATTTCTGAATATATTCCACCCCATACCCATCCAGTCATTCCTTATAACAAAGACTTAAAACGAGAAAAAGGAATTCAGCAAAACCAACTAACAGCATTGACTGAATCTGATGGTGGATGCAGCATTTTATTCCCATAGTCCCCCCACCTCAGCAAAGATAAGCGGGAGGTATATTTTGTCCTCTCTTGTACAAGGTAAAGTTTGATTATTGCAATTACCAAAGTGTTCCTTTCCTCTGTCTTGTTCTTTCCATTTATATTGTCATAATCATTGCATGGAGTTTTCTGGGCTATGCTTACTTCACTCTGCATCAGTTCATATAAATCTTCCTATACTTCTCTAAATTTTTCCCATTCATTATTTCTTGCAGCATAGTCATATTCCATTACATTAAGGTGCCACAGTTAATTTAGTCATTTCCCCAGTCAATGGGCACCAACTTTGTTTCCAGTTCTTTGCTACTGCAAAAAGTCACAGCATTTCATTTGATTTCAACCTTTATTAAGCACCTACTAATTTGTCAGTGATCTTCCTAAAATGTGGAGCCCACCACACAAGCTGGGACCCAACCAGCGCAGAAGACAGCAAGACATGACTCCCCCTCCCAATGCCTCTGCGGTCCAGCCTGACTGGCGTTCCCTCTGTTCCTCGCACATGGCGCCCATCCCTGCGCCAGCCTGGCCTTTATTAATTCTGACTCATCGAACTCCTCTTGTCCTTCAAGAGGCACCTCAGGCTCCATCCTCTGTATGATCCCCTAACTCCTAGTGCTCCCCTCCCAAAAATCTTGTATCAATTCACTTTATATTTGTGCTGCATATATTTTTACACTTACATCATGTCTCATGCATTAGATGGTAAACTCCTCGAGGGCAGGGACTGCTTTTTCTTTTTCTCCCCAGTATTTAGCACAGTTCCTGAGGACCCAGAGACACCTGACAAATGCTTGTTAATAGGTTGAGTGATTGATTAGCATCTCCCTCCTTCTAATCTGATCTGGGTATTCCCCAAGGGGAAAATCCTCCCTTGGCCTCCACTAAAATCCTCCTCCATGCCTCAGATTGCAAGCCTTGGCAGGTTCTACCAAGTTGGAGAGGCTTCAAGTAAGGACCTGGCAGCAGATCACATCTGTTGTCCGAGGACCAGCAGGGCTAAGTTTCAAGAGGCTCATTACTGTCTTGACTTTGGGGTGATTAATTTTTTAACTATTGCTGCTTTTGAAGATTGCCTACTAAGTGGCAAATGGGTTTTGATCTCTGTTGAGAGACGGAGGTCCCAAACAGATTCATAAAACATTAATGCAATTGCAGTATGAAGGGTGTGTGTTCTTTGCGTGTGTTAATGGTGGGGGGGAGGGCGGCGGCGCCTGTACTCAGTTCACAGAATCAATTAATCTCAGTATTGGAAAGGGTCTCTAGTCCAATCCCTGCCTAAACTAGAATTTCCTCTGAGTCAGCTAGTTAGTGAAGTGGGTGGAGTGATGGATTTGGAGTCAGGAAAATCTGAGTGCGAATCCTGACCCAGACACTAGGTATGTGACCCTGGGTTGTCAGTTAACATCCCTCAGCCTCAGTTTCCTCATCAGTAAGATGAAGATAATAAGAGCACCTACCTCCCAGGTTTATTGTGAGATAATATATACAGAATACTGTATCTCAGAATACTGAGGTAATATATACAGAAAGCACCTTGCAATCCATAAAATGCTATTTAAATGCTAATTATTATAAATGTTACAACATACCCAGCAACTAGTTATCTAATAATGCTTGAGGACTTCCAGTAATGGCTGGCTAGCTCTCTTCTTCCCTGAATCTGCTCATTCCGTTTTGGGGATAGGTCTAATCATAGATTAGCAAGGACCTAGAGTAGCAAGGGACCTGGGAGGCATCAGGCTCAGTCCCTTCATTATATAGAAGAATCCCAGAGAAGCTAAATGACATCACCATAAGTTGTCTCCCTGGGGACAGTCTCGATTTTCTCTTTGTATCTACCCCAAATGCTTACCGTAGCACTTTGCACATTGCAAGTACTTAATACATTTTTTTCATTCATTCCTTCTTGCCTTCCTTCATTGCCCAAAATCACACAACTAGTAAGTGGCCCAGCTGAGATTTGAACCCAAGTTCTCTGACTCCAAATCCACTACTTTTTTCACCACAGTAGGCCACTCTTCCTTGCTGTTTAGTTGTTTTTGGTCACGTCCAACTCTTTGTGACCCCTTTTGGGGAGTTTCCTTGGCAAAGATACCTGAGCGGTTTGCCATTTCCTTCTCCAGCTCATTTGACAAATGAGGAAACTGAGGCAAACGGGGTGAAGTGACTTGCCCAGGGTCACCCAGCTAGTAAGTGTCTGAGGCTACATTTGAGTTCAGGTCTTCCTGACTCCAAGCCAGGTGCTCTATCCACTGTGCCATCCAGCCCTAAACCTCTTCCTTACATGAAACCAACATCTGACTCTTGGAAACTTCTGCCCTTGCTCCAGTTCAACCCTCTGGAGCCAAACAGAACAAGCCTAACTCCTCTTCCACCTGACAGCCCTTCAAATACTTGAAGTCCGCTGCCATGTGTGCCTCAGTATCCTCCTATAAAGGATCTTTATATGGCATGATCTCAAGGGCCTCCATTGTCTGTGCTAGTACCTCTCTAGACCCTTTCCAGCTCACCACTGTCCTTCCTAAAATGGACTATCTAGAAGCAGCTAGGTGGTGCAGTGGATAGAGCACTGGCCCTGGATTCAGGAGGACCTGAGTTCAAATCCAGCCTCAGACACTTGACACTTACTAGCTGTGTGACCCTGGGCAAGTCACTTAACCCCATTGCCTAGCCAAAAATAAATAAATAAGTAAAATGGACTACCTAGATCTGAACCTAAAACTTCATGTCCTTTCTGGATCGAGAGCAGGAAGGGAGCCCAGAGGTCACACTCCAGACGTGCAGAGGACATGGCACTACCATTTCCCTGCTCCTGGACATCGGGCCTTTTTTTAAAATGCTGCTCAATGTGGCATTTTGCTTGCAACAGTATGCTGTTGATTTATAGTGAGCTTTCAGGCCCAGATCTTTTTCAAATGAATAGCTTCTAGCTACGCCTCTCCAACCTTGGATTTCTTCTTCAAAGATTATTATTATCATCACCAGATGATTAATAATAATAGCTAACAATTAAAACCCAGAGCTTATCATAATAGAGCTTGAGGTCTAGAAGGACAGATAAGAGATATACACAAAAACCTTTACTGCCCAGTGAAATAATGTGAATGCATAAGAGAACTGGGAAAAGTGTTCCAAGAGTTCAGAGGAGGGGGTCAGCGAAGCCTTTGTGGGGAAAGAGGTGCCGGAGTTGGGGCCTTGAAGCATAGGAAGGATTTGAGTGGGCTAAGATGGGGGAGTAATCCTCCCAGGCAGAAAGCATGCAAAGCGCTTTTAGGGAACAGGGAATAGTCCAGTTTCCCTAGACATTATGTATAAGGACCTTGAACGTCAGGCTTAGGAGGCTGGACTTGAATTTGTACCCAATGGGGAGCTATGGAAGTCTTGAGCTGGGGAGGGATGTGATCAGAACCATGACCTAAGGGTTCAGAACTGGAAGATGGAGCACTTTTTAAAACATAATAAGCAAGCTCATGAAGATAAGGCAACTTGGCCCTACCCCCAACCCTTCGCCCCTCAATGGACATAAGGACTACTGCTGTTGCTTCCTGATTGTTTTCCAGCTGTTCCTGACTAATCTTTCCGTGTGCAGGCTCTCTCTTTTCAGTCCCATCCTCCACATAGCTGCCAGAATAATTTTTCTAAAACACAGCTCTGACAATGTCCCTTCTCTGCTCAAGAATCTTCAATGGCTCCCTATTGCCTCTAGGGTAAAAATAGAAGATTTTTCAGCTTGGCCCTTCACTGTCTGATGGCTGTCTCCCCAGACTTCTTTTTTGTTACTTTCCTTCTCACACCCTGTGTTTCCGCCAGACAAACCTACCTGCTGCTTTCTCTTATGGGACACTCATTCCACGTGCTCTCTGTTCACACCCATTCCTAGAGTGTGTGGCCTAAGGAAGCTCCTTGAAGGCAGGGCCTGTTTGCTTCTATCCCGTATCCCCAGTGCCTAGGACAGGGCCTTCCACATAGTAGGTGCTCCATAAATAGTTGTTGCTTTGAGGTGAATTGAATCTGTCACCAACAACTCAGAGAGACAACTGAGCTGAAAAAAAGGAGGCTAGGTGGTACAGTGGGTAGAGCATCAGGGTCTAGAGTCAGGAAGACTTGAATTCCAATCCAGCCTCAGGCACTTACTAGCTATGTGAGCCTGGGCAAGTCACTTAACCTTGGTCTGCCTCAGTTTCCTCAACTGTAAAATGGAGATAATTATAGCACCTACCTCCCTGAGTTGTTGTGAAGATCAAAAGAGATAATATTTGTAAAGCACTTAGCACAGTGCTTGGAACATTGTAGGTATTATGTAAATGCTATTGTTATTATTATTATTATCATTAATTATGCAGTGGAGATAGATGCTATGATAGACCTTGCCCTTTGCCCCTAAGGTTCTCCTGGTTAGTGTCCCTGACCTTTCCCCTCCACCCTTGAGGTGACCTCTGCTGTAACTGATCCTGATGGGTGCCTGAAGGAGTAAGGAGGTGTTTTATGGGTTTAGGTCTCAACCCCACCCCTTCTGGCATCACCAGATCAGTGGCCCGTAGCTTTGAAACTGGAAGGGCCCTTAGAGACAATCTTAAATTCAACAAATATTTATCTTTTAAGCATTTTATTGATGTCTTTTGTTTTTCCTCTGTTGTTATATATTTCTTTCTTGAAAACAAATTTTATTGATAGCCTGTGTTTTTACATCACCTACATTTCCCAATATATCCCCCTAGAGAGCCATCCCTTATTATGAAGAATAAAAAAAGAGAGAAGGAAAAAACAATTTCATAAAACTAGCAACACATCACCCAGTCGAACATAATGTTGCCAAGCCCTAGCCCCCAGCCTCACCCCCAAAATAAAGAAGGCAAGCAGGTGCTTTCTCCTGTTTCTTCTCTGGGGCCCAGCTCAATCATGACACCTTCACAGTATTCAGTTTTGTTTAGTTTACTGTTGTTTCCACGTACATTATGGTTATTACGTATATTGTTTTGATTCAATTAGTGGATGGAGAGCTGGCCTAGGCAAGTCACCCATCAGCCCAATGTTCTATAGCAGACAACTCTGTCTAAGACTTTCAGTTACAGAGAAGATGCTGACCTGCCAATTGTCAGAGGGCATCTCCTTATCTGGGGATTCAACTTAACAAACACTAAATAAAACAGACATCTGCGTATATTAAAAATAATAACTAGCATTTAACGATATCAACTATAATTTAACTAAATATAGTTAAATTATAGTTGATATCGTTAAATGCTAGTTATTATTATTTATTTAACTTATTATTAAATTAACTTATTTATTTATTTCAATATTATTATTTAACTATAACAATAATTAGTGCTTTTAGGTTTGCCAAGCAGATGTTGTCTCATTTAATCCTCATGACAGTCCTGGGAGGTAGGTGTTATCATTATTCCTATTCTACAGATGAGGAAACTGAGGCTGTTAAGTGACTTGCCCAAGGTCACACAGCTGACAATTATCTAGGGTCACATTTGAACTCAGGTCTTCTTAATTATAAGTACATAGGAGAATAGAAAAAGAGGATCGTACGTGAAGCCACAGGTCTGCATTCTGAACAGCTTGCTATTTTATTTAAGCAGATAATATGATAAGTTGACCTCATAGCTTTCAAAGCTGGACCGCTAATCTCAGCTCCTTTCAGGCCTTCCTTCTGTCCTCTTCTTGGTGTTTTTTTTTTTAAAGATGCCTCAAAGATCCTCTTTTTTTCCTCTCATTTTCTTCTATCCTATCCCTATGTCCCATCTTCTCTCACTCCATTAGAAAAAGAAGAAAAAAAGAAGAAAGCCCTTGAAACAAATATATGTAGTCAAGCCAAGCACATTCCCACATTGCATCCAAAACCATATTTCTTCATTTGTGTCTTGAGTCCATCACCTCTCAGTCCAGAGGTAGGTAGCAGGCTTCATCAGCAGCTGCCTAGCATTGTAGCGTACCATTATAACCCTGGGCCATGAATTATTTAGCCATTCCCCAGTGGCTTTCAGTTTTAGATTACCTAAATCTCTCTTTTTAAAAAATTCTTTTTTTTTTTCTTTGGATGAACAAAAATACAAAAATCTATTTTTTCTCCCTCCCACCATTCGCTATTGGGGAAAAAAAAAAGAAAAAGAAAGAAAAAAGAAAATGAAAATGAAATACTTGCAACAAATATAGATAGTCAAGAAAACCTAATTCCCACATTGGCCGTGTCCAACAATGGTGTGTGTGTACTCTGCAGTCTGACTCGATCACCTCTCTGTCACGAGTGAGTAGCGTGGTTCCTCATGAATCCCCTGAAACCCTGGTTGGTCATTGCATGGATGGAGTTCTTAAGTCTTTCCAAATTGTTTGACTTTACAATGTTGTTATTATTGTGTAAAGTGCTCTGCTTCTGCTAGTTTCATTCAGTTTTTCCTAGTTTTCTCTGAAACCAGCCTCTTAATCCTTTCTTACAACGATAGTGTTCTATTACATTTATTGGCCGGGG
>NW_020954546.1:22589359-22607963 GCF_900497805.2 Vombatus ursinus
GGCTAGGCAGTGGGGTTAAGTGACTTGCCCAGGTTCCCCCAGCTAGTAAGTATTATGTGTCTGAGGCCAAATTTGAACTCAGGTCCTCCTGACTCCAGGGCCAGTGCTCTATGCACTGCACCACCTAGCTGCCCTGTGATCAGGTTTTTTAATGGTTATTATTCTTTCCATTGTGTATATGTCAACAAATATTTACCAGTGGGCATCTGATATGTGTAGAATACTGTGCTAGGGGTTATGGAGATAAAAAATGTCAATGAGACGTGGGCCCTGCCCGCCTGCTCGAGCCCATGGTCTATGAAGGGCACAGGACACCTACACCAGCCAGTTTCTGATCTCCAAGGACCAGCCCTGCTAAGTTTGCACAGGCTCATCACCAGGCACCTGGGGGTGAATTCTATAGCCTTGGCCGCACATGAAACAAAGAAAACCACAGAATGGACCCTTCTAGGTCTTCAGTGGGAGTAGCAGAGGGTCCAGAGGGTTTACTCTGTTGGTAATGCTCAATTCATGTGACTCAGTAGGAAGAGATTTGGAGTCAGGGGTCCTGGGTTCCAATCTGGGCTCTGCCATTTACTACCCATATGATTTGGGGTATGTGACTTCCTTTCTCTTGACCTCATGTGTGAAAGGCAGAGCTTGGTCTAGATGACTTCCCAAGTGCTTTCAACTCTGGATCTCTGATCTTAGCATGAAAGTCCTACTTATGGAGGTCAGCAGCCCATTCTATTGTTGCTGGACAGCTCTGATTGCTAGAAGGTCCCTCCTTGTACAGAGCCAAATATCTCCTGTAATTCCAACCACACTGGCTAATTCTGTCCTCTGAAGCAACACAGAAAAGAGCACAAAGGCATGGAAGGAAGGAAGGAAGGAAGGAGGAAGGAAGGAAGAAGGAAGGAAAGGAGGGAAGAAAAGAAAGAAGGGAGGAAAGAAGAAAGGAAGAAACAAAGGAAAGAAGGAAGGAACAAAGGAAGGAAGAAAAAAAGAAAGAAAAGGAGGGAAGGAAAGAAGAAAGGGAGGGAGGGAGGAAGAAAGGAAGGACAAGCGTTTATTAAGTGCTTACTATGTGCCAAAGACTGTGCTGAATGTTTGGGCTATAAATAGAAAACCAAGACAGTCCGAGTTCTGGAGGAGCTCATATTCTAATTGGGGAAAGAACACATACAGGCGGGTTCAGCTGCAGGGAAGATGGAAAGTCCCAGAGGTGGGAAATGGGAGGTTGTGTGTGAGAAGCAGAAAGTAGGTCAGTTCAGCGAGATGGTGGCAATAGAGAAGGGAAGTCATGTGTTAGAAGCCCGGAAAGGCAGGCTGGAGCCAGGTGGTGAAGGACTTTAAATGACAAGCAGAGGCAGTTGTATTTGATCCTAGTGGTAAGAGGGAGCCACTGGAATTTCTTGAGCAGGGGAGTGACCTGCTCAGACCTTGGTTTTACCAAGAATACCCCCCTGGCATCTGGGGGAGGATAACAGTTGGGCCTGCGAAGGCCATAGTGTAATCAGGAGGGGAGATCCAGAGTTCCCTCCCAGGAAGCACGCATTTTCTGGTTGGAACAGCTCTCCCTGGGGCTGAGTCCGTGTGTCTGGCACTGATGCATCCAGGCCCCTGCCACAGAACCCAGAGGATTCTTTCTCCTTCCTCCATCCTTCGCAGAGAGAATCCCATCCTGCAGAAGCTGTGGCCCCAGCCCAGCTCTTCTGATGAAAGCTGCCTAGATCATCTTTCCTCTGCTCTCCCAGCCTGCCTCTCTCTCTCCCTTGCTTTCTGCCAAAATACTCTTCAATCCTCCACTACCCCACCTCCGGGCATCTTCCACCCACCTGGCCCAGTCAAAGCTTCTTCCCTCCCTCCCTCCTTCCTCCTGGGCCTCATCTCTTTTTACATCATCCCCATTCAGAGATTCACAATTCACAATACATCTATTTTCTTGTTAAAGGTATAGCCAGCTCTGTCCAGGGCAGTCCCCAAGGATTTCCATTGACAAGACTTCAATATCTTTAAGACCCCACATTTACATTTCAACCCAGAAACCAAGGGTAGCTGAGAGATTTACAGTTGCTCCAGGGGAAGGGACATCTTGCTACAGGGGCTTAAAATGGAAAACTCTGCCTGTGTTGTAAGCCTCCCCAGCACTCCCCCCGCCCACCTCCCACCCCCAGGAAAAAGGAGACTCCTTTTAATTCTGAGCTCTCCTTGGCCTGTCTAAGCCTCAGTTTGCTCCTCTGTGAAATGAGTGCGTGATGTGATACTTTCTAAGGTTTCTTCCAGCTCTGACATTCTATAGCTGGGCGACTATTGACGGATGCCACCAGGAGCTATCCATCACTTTGTGGGGGGGGGAGTGCCCTGGGGCTTTTTATCAGGCAGAGATGAACAGCCCCTACCCCACCCACCCTCAAGGCATCCCCACCACTGTTTCTGTTAGATTCCCTCCTGGGAAAGAGACAAGGGCGCTGGCTCCAGAAATGCTGCTTTTACAAAGCATAGATTCCTCGGAGGAGGCCTCTCCCATGGGTACATTAGCCTAGACTTCTTTATCTGATTCACCAATTGGCTCTTGGAGCCCTGGAGGAGGGAGAGAGAGGAATGGGAGAGGCCAGGCAGCAATGAGTTAGGGGTGGGAAAAGATAATACAGCATTTATTAAGTGTCTGCTGTATGCCACACAAAAGCAAATATGAAATAGTCCTTGCCCTCAAGGAGTTTACATTCTGTAGGAAGAGATAACATATTAGTGCATATGTCGTATTCTCTCTCCCCCTTTCTCTCTCCTCTTTCTTTCTCTCTTCTCTCTCCTTTTCTCTCCTCTCTCTCCCTCCTCTTCTCTCTCTCTCTCTCAACTCCTCTCTCCTTTTCTCTCTCTCTTTCTCTTTCTCTCTCCTCTCTCTCTCCCTCCTCTTCTCTCCCCCCCTTTCATACAAACACACAATATATCTAGGTGAGGGAGAAATACACTAGGAGGAGGGAATCAGCAAAGCTTCATGTAGAAGGTGGCATTTGAAAAAAATGAAGAATGCAGACAGAGGTGAGGGGGAGTGGTAATTGAGGCATTAGGAAAATCCCGTGCAAAGAAATGAAGGCAGGAAGTAGAGTCATGAGTCTGACCGCCAGGAAGGCCCAGTGTGGGAAGGAGAGTTAAATATAACAAGATTGGAGCCTTAAAAGAGGACCAGAGGAGTTTCTCTTTATCCTAAGGGCAGTGAGGAGCTATTGAAGCTTATTGAGTAGGGGAGTAACATAGTTCTACAACCTGCACTTTAGGAAAATCACTTTGGCAGCCAGGTAGAGGATGGATCAGAGTGGGGGGGGGAGCCTTTAGGCAGGGAGATCAGATGCAATGGCTAGAGTCCAGTGCAGGGCCTGAATTAGGGTGTAAAGACATGAATAGAGAAAAGAGAGGGAAGAGGAGGTGGGAGCAGGGGTAGGGACAGGAGGCATTGATCTGCCTAGGGTGTAAAAGGCAGGAGGGTGTGAGAGGGACACCGCAAAAAAACATTGCTGTCTCCTCTGTTTATATCACCTCTACATTTCCAATCCTATCCATCTTCCCTCCCCCTCCCAGGCTAGTATTGTTTAGTCATTTCAGTCATGTCCCCATTTGTGACCCCATTGGGATTCTCTTGGCAAAGATACTTCTCCAGCTCATTTGACAGATGAGGAAACTAAGGCAAACAGGGTAAAGTGACTTGTCCAGGGTCACACAGCTAGTAAGTGTCTGAGGCTGGATTTGAACTTAGGTCTTCCTGCTTCCAGGCTCAGCGCTCTATCCACTGTGACATCTTGCTGCCCCATAAAAAAAAAAAAGTTGAGCAAAACTGACCATCATATTGAAAAAGTCTGAGAGTGGACCCAGAGGGAGAGGGAACTTATTTTCTTCTTAGAGCCACACTTGGAGAGGGACACTTTATAATGCACATCTCACCTTCATGAGTTCAAATCCCACCTCTGACACTTACTGTGTAGCCCTGAACAAGTCACTTCACCCAGTTTGCCTCAGTTTCCTCATCTGTAAGATGAGCTGGAGAAGGAAATGGCAAACCATCCAGTATCTCTACCAAAAAACAAAACAAAACAAAACCCAAATGGGGTCACGACGAGTCAAACTGAAAAATGACTCAACAACAACAGAAATTTTAACGCCAGAAAATTCCCCTCTCTGTGGTATGTAGGTATTTATCTTGTGATAATTCACAGCACTGTTACAGAGAAGGCTCCAAGTCTCCTGTGGACAAAGCCCAGGGGCGCATAATTTTCAGACTTTGCCGAGATTGACTAAATGGTTTGTCCTGGCTGTCCCTGCCCTTCCCCCTCCCTGGGTGATTATGGAATCAGAAGGGGAAAGGTTACATGCTTCTTCCCTTTCCACTGCTCCTTGAGGTCTCAGGCTCCTGCCAGTATGGTCCAGTCACCAATGCCCTGGGACAGACGCCAGCAAAAAAGGTAGTGCTCTTCAGTGTAAAAAAGAACTTTTGGAATCTGAAGATCTGAGTTCACATCCCATCTCTGGTGCTTACCACCTGTTCAACCCTGGCCCAAACCACTTCCCTTCTCCAGGCCTCAGTTTCCTCATCTGTAAAAGAAGGTTCCATTGGATTGGGCATCACAGACCCAGGGCAGGGGATGGGTTCCACTGGATTGGGCATCACAGACGCAGGGCAGGGGATGGGTTCCATTGGCCCTGATGGGGGTCCACTCCAGCAGCTTAAGTGGCATAATTAGTAAAGTGCCTCTAGCTGGGAGTGCTTCACAGGCCGAGGGATGCTCTAAATGAAACCCGAAAGGTTATCGTACCAAGAGGCCACAGCTCTTCCAGCTAAGAGCTGCTCTTGGCGAGTGCTGGAGGAGCCTGGAGTGGATACATAATTCAGTGTGTCGGAAGGCGAGGGGGGAGTCAGAGGAGCAGCCAGAGTGAGGCCGCAAGTGAGGAGGGGGCCAACATCACAGATGCTGGGGATAGCGCAGCTGCTGATGATACATGTGTTTACTCAGAAGAAAGGGCTCTCCTTCACCGGCCTCAGGAATCAGCAGAAGCCCGGGGAGCCATTTCGGGATCCACCGTAGGAATCAAAGTCAGGGAAGGAGGAGAAGGGGGGAGCTGCCCCACTTCTACCCCAGCCACACCTGCCAGGAATAGAGCATGGCAGGAGGGAGGCACCTGAAACGAACAAGGAAAGGGCTACCCGATCCCATCTGTGCTCCAGGCTGCCTTCAGGAAGGACAGATGCTTCCCAAGATAGCTGAGACCCCCTCTCCCCCCACCCCCCAGGCACACGCCTGTCCTGCTTCCTGTGGTGACAGTCCTGAGAAGGCGTGAGGGGATGCCCAGGCGGGGGAGTCTGAGATCTGAAATGAGCTTCACGGTACTAGAGGAATATTTTGGGTCCATTTGCTAGACATCCCAATAAAACCTCCCCCTTCTATTATTTATTTGGCGTGTACTACGTCTTGGAGCTCTTCACCCCTCCTCTGCCCACAGCCAAGGAATAATAATAATCCCTGACATTTCTATAGCCTCTCAAAGTGTGGAGTTTTTTCGATTACATAGCCCCTTTTATTTTTAATTTTTATTGACATCACCTTCATTTCTGAATATATCCCCACCCCCTCCCCTACCCAGTGAGTCCTCTCTTGTAACAAAGAATGAAAAAAGAAAGGCAGTGAAGGCCTGGGAGTCAGATAGAACTGGGTTCAAATCCTACCACAGGCACCCATTGGTTGTGTGACCTTGGGCAAGTCACTCAACTTCTCAGAGACCCAGGAAATACTCTAAGACCAGGGTTCTTAACCCTTGCTTGTGTGTCATGGACCCCTGTGGCAGTCTGCTGAGACCTATGACCTCTTCTCAGAATGGTCTGAAAAGCATAAAATACATAGAGTTACCAAAGAATTCAGTTATACTGAAATGCAGTTAACAAAATGTGTTTCGGGGCAGCTAGGTGGCACAGTGGATAGAGCACCGGTCCTGGATTCAAGAGGACCTGAGTTCAAATCCAGCCTCAGATACGTAACATTTACTAGCTGTGTGACCCTGGGTAAGTCACTTAACCCCACTGCCTAGCCAAAACAAACAAACAAACAAAAAACAAAAACAAAAACAAAATATGTTTCAAAAAGTTCATGGGCCCCCCAGGTTAAGAATCCCTGTACTAAATCGAAGTGACACCTGATGGCCCTGTGGATAGAGCTCAGGGCCTGCAGTCAGGAAGACCTGAGTTCAAATCCAGCCTATCTGTATGACCCTGGGCAAGTCACTAATGCTCTGTTTCCTCAGCTACAAAGTGGAAATAATTACAGCACCACACTCCCAAGGTTATTATGAGGATCAAGGGGTATTTGTAAAGCAATTAGCACAGTGCCTGGCACATAGTAGGTGCTTAATAAATGCCCATTCCTTTCCCTTTCTCCTTTGCTTGATAGAGGGAGTTCCTCATAAGGGAGCTCCCTACACTGATAAAGTTTGGGTTAAAAAACAACAACAAAGAATAAAAAGGAATTAAAGAGAGAGAAAGAAAAGGCAGTTCAACAAAACCAACCATCATCCCAACCATATCAGACGGTATGCAGTGTTACACACCCAGAGCCCCCCACCTCTGATGTTTTCTCATCTCTTCTGTATTAGCCCTTTATAAGATCACAAAGCGCTTTACAGACTTTAACTTCAGGGGCAGCTAGGTGGCACAGTGGATAGAGCACTGGCCCTGAAGTCAGGAGGACCTGAGTTCAAATCCAGCCTCAGACCAAACACTTGACACTAGCTGTGTGACCTTGGGCAAGTCACTTAACCCCAATTGCCTAAAAAAACAAACAAACAAGAAAAAAAAAAAACAGACTTTAACCTCATGAGGACCTCCCAATGACCTGGTGAGGCAGGAGCTACCGGCATTATTATTCTCCATTTTACAGATGAGAAAACTGAGGCCCTGAGAGGTGCCTTGCATAGGGTTTTACAATTAATAAAAGTCAGAAGCAGGATTCAAACCAAAGCCTTCCTGACTCCAAAACGGGAAGACAGAATTGTCCACGCAGGGAGGTACTTACAAATCAACTGATCCTACCCACGGTTTAGATTGGCTAACACTGGGGCCCAGAGAGGAGGAGCTACTTTCCAAAGGTCACTCAGCAAGACATTGGCAGAGCCAGGTGGCCAGACTCTTGGTAACACCAGGGCTGACCTCTTACTGGGCTGACTGGCAGGAGGATGCTGACTTCAAGGGCCCCCCTTTGGAGGCAGTGGGGGAGGGGTAGAGGACAGAGAGAATGGAAAGGACAAAGCTGGAAAATGCTCCTTTCCTGTTCCCTGCCCTGGCCCTCTCCCGGGCTCTGGGGGTTGGGTCAGCTCCAGAATGACAGCTAGCGAGATCTGCAGCTTTTCTAGGGAGGCTTCCTCGAGGCAGGGAGAGGTCAGGAGGGGATGGGGGCCCCTGCCACTGGAGAGTGTCGGAGTAGGAAGTACCATGAGGGCCCAGGCGCCATCCATTCTCTGTGGCTAGCTGGGAAGTGCTGGACGGGCCTGATCTGATTAGCAGAGAGCATTTCACCACTGAGATCTATTCTATTAGCATCGATTGGCTTAGAAAAAAGCCTTCAGTTAACCCAGTGGGCCAGCCCAGCCCCAGCTGAGGCAGGAGGCGGGGGCTGAGAGAGGCCTACGTTTGACCAAGGCAGCGGGCTAGCAGAGGCCTCACTCAGGGTGTAAAAGCCAGCAGATAACGGGAGGAGAGAAAGGGGGACAGCCGGTGGAAACTCCCTTTTGGCCAGCCACTGGCCCTGACCCCACCTTGACTGTCTTTGTCCTTTTCCATTTTTTTTTATTGCTATCTTTTATTTTTACGTTGCCTTTATTGCTAAATGCACCCCTTCTCCCTCCCCTCCCCACTGAGCCTAGAATAACCAACCAACTCAGCAGTCTGACAGCACATGCATCTGTCCTCACCCACAGGCCCCACTTCTGCAGAGAGTGGAGGTATGTTTATTTATCTCTCCTATGGCTTGCCTGTCTTTTGGTTGAATTCAATCCAATGGGCATTTATGAACTAACTACTACACAAAACCAAAAATCAAATGAACAGAAGTGGTCCCTGCCCTGAAGAAAGGTACAATCTCTCCTTCTCACTTTAAAGCCTGCTCACAGTATTGGACACGCTAATCCAGAGTTTGTTCGGCACTTGTCAAGCCTCTAGTTGATTTTAAGCTCCTTGAGGGCAGGCAGGGACTATTTCATGTTCCCTGGCACTTAGTAGGTGTCTGTCGAATCTCGAAAAGGATGGCTACTTTGGATGGGAACCAGAGTTTGGGCCCTCTGGAGAGGGCTCTGGTAGGAAGTGGTTGTTGGGTGAAGGATGGCGGAGAATCAAAGAGGTGGAGATGAGGAGGGCATGTGTGGTAGGCATGGGGACCAGCCTGAGCAAAGGCCCAGAGATGGGTGATGGCATCTCACAGTGGTGATGGCGATGGAGCGTGGGTGGGCGCCAGCTACGGCCCGTATGTGGGTAGTGGTGACGCTGTTGGTGGGGGCACAGGGAGTAACGCGTGAACCCCATGAGGTATCAGTGATAGGCTACCGATCAGCAAAGTTCCAGCCATTGAGTCAGAGGAAGGTGGAGATTGGCAGCAGGCCAGAAGGCGTGGGGCCACTGACAATTGGCTGTTCTCCTGGTAGAAAGAGGCTATTCCTGACTCACCAGCAGCAGCCTAGCTGTCTCAGCTCTGGTGGGGATGGGCCACACGGATTCACCTACATCCCCCGGAGCAGCATGGTGCATAGACCAATGGATTTGAGGAAGACCCAGCTCAGCCTTGGCGAAGTCCTTTCCATTCCCTGGGTCTCAATTTCCACCCCTGTAAAAACAAGTTTTGGAGTAGAGGACCAAAATTCTTGCCCCATTTCCCTTTGACCACAGGCAGAAGTGGACTCCATTTTTCTCTGGCCGAGATGGATGATTGATTTACAATCCGTGGAGTCCAGACTGAGCTAGCAGCCTGCTCTCAGAGCCTTGGGCTGAGTGGACTTCACAGCACAGGTTAGCAAGGAAGACGCTATGATTGAAGGCAGTGACCACGGGATCTAGGCTCGTCCTCAGCCTGGGAGAGGGCCTTTAGGAAGGACAGGGGCTGGGAGGTCCAGAGGGAAAGAGGGCCAGCCACAGAAGGCACAAATGGCGGGACATTGGGGCCAGCCTCATACCCCAAGAAGGCATGCCAACACACCTGAAAAATGGTCATCCAGTCTGTGCTTAGAGACTTGCAGTGATGGGGAGCTCACTCCCTCCCCAGGCACAGTCCCAGTCCACAAACATTTCTTAAGTTCTTATAATGTGACAGGCACTGTGCCAATTACTAAGGCATGAGACAGTCCCTGCCTTCAGGGAGCTCACAATCTAATGAGGGAAGAGAACACCTAAAAATAGGGTGAAGAGGGAGGAAGGGGAAGGTTACCCAGAGCAGGGGCATGATGGAATCCTCCAGCCTGGAGGAGGGAAAGGGTCTGAGGAGGTGAGAGTTTCTGAGATGAGTTTCTGGAGGTGATGAAGTCCAGCAAAGCAGTCTGAATGGGAAATGATGAGGAGACTCCTTCAGTGGTTCAGGATCTGGGAGGAGAGGGAAGGGGGGAGGGGTGTGGGCGCAGCGGGGTGCTGAGGAGGGCTCAGGAGGGGCAGAGTTGATTTCATCTGGCAGCTCGGGCAGGAATGATGGCAGATGCAAAGGCAGATGCTAATCCCCCAAATGGAGCAGCTTGAGGAGTGGGGGTGGGGAGGACTAGAATATGGCAGTCCTGGTGTGCCCAGATGTTAGGGGGTGTTTTATTTGGGGGGGTGGTAAATGAAACTTAATTTCCCAAGGTAGTTTATAGCCTTAGGGAGTTGCTGGGGGGCACTGAATTTCCCAAGGTCACACAGCCAGCAGTGTCTTACCTGGGACGTGATCATCTCCCACTTTTCTATGCTTACATCTCTTACCACCCCTCATGTTTCTCCTCCGTCCTCCCTCATTCCCTTCCATCCCCAATGTCTTCTCCTCTCCCCATCCTGCCAGTCTTCTCTCTTCCCTTCTGTGCCCCACTTTTTCAGTTGTTTTGGACTCTTCATGAGGCCAGGCCCCGGCCCTTTATTCACTCCTCCACCTAGCTGCCCCACATCAGTAAGACTCATCTTCCTGAGCTCCAATCCAACCTCAGACACTTACTAGCTAAGTGACCCTGGGCAAGTCACTTTACCCTGTTTGCCTCAGTTTCCTCATCTGTCAAATAATCTGGAGAATGAAATGGCAAACCACTCCAGTAAATTTGCCAAGACCCCACATGGGGTCAGGAAAAGTAGAACACGACTGAACAGCCAAATCCCGTCTCCTTCCTTTCTTCTTCTCTCCCACTTCATGAGGTTCCCCCCCTCCCTTCAGCCGCTGTGCCTCACCCCACCAAGCCACATCCAGAGGCCTTGGGGAGGAGGAGGAAGCAGAAGAGATCTGGAGTAGAGGACCAAAATTGATTTACATCCCCCATCCCCTCTGCCAAAGGCCCAGCCTCCCTCTTCTTCCTCAGCCACAGAATATCTGGTTCCTGCTTTAGAGCGGGTGATTACGAGGAAGCTTAGCGCAGGGAGCTTTAAAAAAAAAAACCCCAAACCCAACACTTGGATTTTCAGCCAGAGGACCTGGACCTAGGGCAAGTTACTTCTGACTGGGTCTCAGTTTCCTCATCTGTAAAATGAGGGTCTCTAAGTTCCCTTCCAGCATCTCCCCTATCTCTAGGAGAGCGGGGGGAATCAATCAACAAGCAGCCATTAATTAACAGCTATGTACCAGGCCCTGTGCTAAGAGCTGGGGAGATAGAGACAACATGGAAAGTGGCTTACACTCTATGGGGAAAACAGAGCTATAAATATGGGGAGGGGAGGGAGGTGGCGCCAGAGCTGAGCTCCCAAGGAAGCTGGGGATTCTATAAGGTAGAGTGAGGAGGGAGGGCATGCTAGGCACGGGGGACAGCCCGGGCAAAGGTGCAGAGATGGGAAATGGAATGTTGTGATTGAGGAAAAAGAGAAGGACAGTTTGGCTGGACTAAAGCCTAGAGAAAGGAAAATCATGTACATGAAGTCTGCAAAGGGACATTGGATCCAGGTTGCCAAGGGCTTTGTGTGCCAGATTTGGATGGAATCCTAGAGGTAGTAGGAGCTACCAGAGATACAAGGATGATGGAGGGGGCTTTATAGAGCAGCTGCTGAGTGAGTTAGCTAAATGCAAACAATTGGGTTTATTTGGAATCGTAAAGGCTCAGAGTTAACAACTGATTGGTCCACGAGGTCAGTCAATCGGTCATTTGTGCATGTTCCCCCTGGACCCACCGCTATACCAGGCACAAGAGGAGGATGGAGTGCGGGCCCCGCTCTCTGAGATGTTCCAGCCTCCTCCACTTGGCACTTGAGGCCCGTCACAATCTGGTTCCAGGAACCTTTCTAAATACAATACACATGACTCCCTGCAGTCCAGTCAGACTGGTCTTCTTGTCCCTTCCACATGATTTTCCATCTCCCATTGCCAGGCCTTTGCACAGGCTGGGCCTCATGCCAGGAAATGTTTCCTTCCTTATCTTCCCTCTTAGAATTCCCAGCATCCTTCAGATCATAAGCTCAAGGGTCACCCCTTTTGCACAAGCTTTTCTGGCTCTCCCTCCACCAAACTGCCCTTTATTTACCCTGTATTTATTTTATTTATATGTATGCGCTGATAGAATGTAAGCTCCATGAGGGCAGGGGCAATGTCATGTCTGTCTTTGTATTCCTGGTGCATAGCACATAGTAGGTGCTTAATCAATGCTTGTTGATTGATTGTGGCAGATGAGAGACACACAGAAAATGTAGAGAACAGTACAAGATGATGCAGATCCAAAGGCTAGAATGAGGACCAGCCTGGCCTGTCCTGGCCCAGACCTGCCCTTGTCTGAAGGCTACTCACACAAGAATGCTGGCCAGGATGGCCTGCCCAGCAGGGAGAGGGTCTGGGAAGGCCCCCAGGCTGAGGGTGGGGAGGAGGGGGCAGGACCTGTCTCTCTCTCTCTCTCAACCAGTTGATGAAAGACTCCCTGTTTAAAAGCCTTTCATGTGGCAAGCTCAAATGAAGAAAAGCTTGGGGGTTGGGGGGATGACAAAGGTGCTTCAGGCTTTGGGACAGCAGCAGATGCCTCCCGGGGAGAAGGAGTATTAACTTGGGATCTGCAGGGAAGAGAGTGGAGAGCTTGGCATGACGGAAGCAGTGCTGGATTCCGAGTCAAAGGGCCTGGATTCAAATCCTTCCTCTGCCAATTACTACCTTGATGACTTTGGGCCTCAGTTTCCTCACCTGTGAAATAAGGAGTTTGGACA
This sequence comes from Vombatus ursinus, assembly GCF_900497805.2. NCBI lineage: Eukaryota > Metazoa > Chordata > Mammalia > Diprotodontia > Vombatidae > Vombatus > Vombatus ursinus. The sequence continues at coordinate 22,601,709 of NW_020954546.1, forward strand.
AGATGGCCTCTACCCTGAGCAGATCACTGAACCTCATTTTTCTCATCTAGAAAATGGGGATACTAGTCATAGGACCTACCTCCCTGGGTCGCCATGAGGGTCAAAGGAGATAATTGTGAAACACTTTGCAAACTTCAAAGTGCTATATAAATATTTGCTATTATCATATGTACATTTTGTTTTCCTCCGAGGGAACACAGCACCGACCTGCAGGGGGGTGCAGTGGGGGACTGTTTCCCTGTCTCTTCGTATCTCCAGCACTCTAGCACATCAGCATGGTGTCAGACAGAGAAAGTGCTAAATAAATGCTTACTCATTTCTTACTAGCCAAGCCTGGGCCTCCAGGGCTGAGCAGATGACAACAGGCCGGGAAACAGAAATAACCCTGCCTTCCTCCTCCTTGAGGGACTTCCCCAAAGAATGGCACCCCGTTTGTCATCCAGGCTTATAGGAATCATCACCCCTATCTCTGTGCCCTGCAAGGTTTTGCAAAATACTTTACATGAGGCCCATTTTACAGATGAGGAAACTGAGGCTCAGGGTGGCCTAGCTCATGTTAGAGGCAGGACCCAAACTGACATCTTCCTGATTCCAAGTCCAAGAAAATCATCTCTCTAGTCCAGCTCCCTCATTTTTCAAAAGGAGGAAACTAAAGGGCAGCTAGGTGGTGCAGTAAATAGAGCACCGGCCTTCAAATCAGGAGGACCTGAGTTCAAATTCAGCCTCAGACCAAACACTTGACACTTACTAGCTGTGTGACCCTGGGCAAGTCACTTAACCCCAATTGCCTTAAAAAAAAGAGGAAACCGAGCCCCACAGAGCTTTAACAACAACCTCGGACCACACTGATTCAAACCCAGGTCTTTCTGTGCCCCCTTTGCCACTTTTGTACCTTATGGAGTCTGGATTTTGTTGGCTCTGTGGGTGATGGGGGTGGCCGTGGCACCTTCTTCAAGGGATCCTGCTCTTTCCGCTAGGGTCCTGCAGTCTAGGGAGAAGGCAGCAGGGCCTGTCATCTTTACCCATTAGGATATAGATCTATCTCTATCTCTATCCATGTCTATATATCTGTACTGCTATCTCTAGATCTATTCTCTAGCTGTCTGTCTATCTCTCTAGTTGTCAGTCTGTTTGCCTGTCTGTCCATCTATCTCTGTCGATCTATCTACCTGTCTGTCTGTATGTCCATCTGTCTATCTACCTACCTGTCTGTCCGTCTGTCTGTCCATCTATCTTTCTCTATCTGTCCATCAGTCTTCCTGTCTGTCTCTGTCTTTCTCCATCTATCTATCTGTCTGTCTGCCTCTCTGTCTCTGTCTGTCTGAACCTATTTATCTATTTGTCTGTCTATCTATCTGTCTGTCTGTCCGTCTATCTCTCTATCTCTCCATCTTGGTACAAGGAGTGCCTCAGATAAGCCCACCATCTTGCCAAGCAGGGGGAGTCTGGGCAGGGGCCCAGCAGAGATCAGGGCAGGGGGAGGTAAGAAATGGGTGGGCAAGTTCTCGAGGTGGGTGGGAGGGATACCCTTTGTTCAATGGGGGCGACAAGGAGAGGAGGCCCACATGGGACACTCTGAGGGAGGGAGGACTCTTTGCTTTGGGCAGTGGAGGGGAAAGCATGAAAGCTCTCCTCTCCAAGGTTAGTGATTTAAAGCAGGTAAAATGTTTGCACGCTAATCAGACGGGTCAACACAGCCACGGCTCGTATGTTTATTATAGGATTTAAAGCTGGCCGAGACCTCGGAGGCCCTCTGGTCCAACCCCTTCATTTTACGGATGAGGAAACTGAAGCCTCACATGGAGAAAGAACTTCTCCAAGGTCACTTGTGGGTAAGAGGCAGAGTGGGAATTCGAACCTACCTCCTCTGACTCCAAATCCAGGGTTCTGTCCACTATAGCCCATTCATTTCCGCTGAAAGATGCAGACAAGAGTGTACTTTAAAGCAGGTCGTCCAAATCCCTGTGGTTGCTGGTGCTGGCCCAAGGTGGCTCAGCCCCTCTGGAAACAAATCCAGTTGGACTGGGGGTCAGATGTGGTTTTCCAGACCAGCTCTTCTATTTCCTGCCTGGGTCAGTCACTTTGGGCTCACTCTGGGCCTGTTTCTTCATCTGGAATATGTACTCAATCTCTCAGGACCCTTCCTGCCCTAAATTCAGGATCCCACGATCTCCTCTGGCCACGTGTCTTGTTGAAGGCGAATCAGGTCAGAGGGGGACTCACACCCCCTGATTTCAACCAGTGAGGAGCAGTCATCTACAGCGGGAAACAGCTTGGCACAGTGACTTTGGAGCCAGAGGATCTGGGTTTGAACCTGGGCTCTGCCACTTACCTCCCTGACCCTGGGCAAGGGTCATCACCTCTCTAGGCCTCAGTTTCCTCCCCTGTAAAATGAGGAGGGAGGACTAGATGGTGTCTGAGTCCCTTCCAGCCCTGCATCCACGATCAAGGAGTAGGAACTGGCAAAGCTACAGAACCCCAGATTCTGGGTCACGACGGACCTGAGGTTATCTCGCCCAATCCCCTGCCTCACACAGCAATCTAGTCCTTATTTTCCCTGATAGGACAAAAGCACTTACCATTCTCCTCATTACCTTGGTCCCGGGCTGCTCATGACCTTCCCTCCACCTAGAACATCCCACCCCCCTTCCCATTCTCTGTGTCTTTCAAGGCCTGTGTTAAATACCGCTCCATTCCATGCACTCTGAGGACAGAGGGATGGATGATACGGATGATACGAGCTTGGTGTTCAGGAAGGGAGATGAGGGCGTGTGTGTGTGTGTGTGTGTGTGTGTGTGTGTGTGTGTGTGTGTATGTGTGTGAGACGGAGACAGAGTGACAAAAAAGACAGAGACAGAGAAAGAGAGAGACAGAGAGAGACAGAGAGAAATGAAAAGACAGACAGAAGAGAAAGACAAAAAGACAGAGATGAGAGACAGAGAGACACTTCCTCCACCAAAGGGCTGGAGGTGACCCTGAGCTCTGGGAGGGAGGCTGTGCCAGCAGAGCGCGCGTCCTGACGGTTCCTAATAATAACTGGTGTTTACAGAGAACTAGAAAGTCCGCCAGCTCTTTGCCTGCATCATCTCATTGGGGCTTTACATCATTAGATGCTGTTCTACGCAGTGTAGCGAGGCCTGGATCTGGAGTCCCAGGACCCGGGTTCAAATCTCAGCTCAGCTACTCACTACTTGGATGGCTTGATCATTTCATTTTGCCAGACCTCAGATTCCTTCGCTGTAAAATGAGAGGGTTAGACCATATCCCACTTCTCCATCTATGATCCTTTGGTGTCTGTTTTGAGGAATATTAAGAGGAAACTGAGACTCAGAGGCAAGATGGTGCCTGGGTCTTCCTGATTCCAAATCCCTGTTGATTCAGGAAAGCATTTATTAAATGACTCCTATGTGCCTGGCATTGTGCTGGGTATGCACCTAAAGTCAGGAAGACCTGAGTTCAAAATCTACCTTGGAAACTCACTGTGTGACCCTGATCAAGTCACTTAACCTCTATTTGCCTCAATTTCTTCATCCATAAAATGGGGATAAAGTCTAAGGGAGTCCCCATTCCTCTCTGGGGCTGGCCTTTTATGTCCTTAGGGATGCTGGGATGCTGGACCAGCAGCTCAAGACATAGCACCAGGACCAATCAAGTCCTAGGTTAGGCTTCCCTGTCTTTTAGGGGGAAAAATAAATAAATCTACCTACGTGGCAGAGACCTGCCCTAGAAGACATTGTTCCTACACCAGGGGTGATTCAACACATTCATGGGTAAATTCACAATCCATACAAGAGAAATACAGAGTGATTTGGGGAGGGACATTCAACTGGGGGAGTCAGGAATGGCCTCTTGGAAGAAGTGATCCTTGAGCTGAGCCCATTTGCAGGGACTGGAGGTTGGAAGAGGGAGAAACTGCCAGGCACGGGGCCACAGCCCATGCAAAGACACTGCGACTGGAGACGGAGTGTTCTGTACAGGGAACAGTAGGTAGGCCCATTTGGCTGAAAGATTGAGTGTAGGAGGAAGAGTAATATGTAAATTCTCTTGGAAAGACAGGTTGGAGCCAACTTGTGAAAGGCTTTAAATGCCAGACACAGGCATTCCTATCTTACTCTTTAAAGGCCACAGGGAGTCACTGATGCTACTTGAGCCGACCAGTGACCTGTCAAACCAGCCGAGGGGTGTAGCTTTGGATAAATAAGGAAAAGGTAAACCTGGGGCCTTAGCGAATTATTCTGGATTACAAGCTAGAAACAAACACGGCCCCAGATGACCAGCTATCTGACCCTGGGCAGATCATTCACCCTTCTGAATCTCAGTTCCCTCACTTGCAAAATGGGAGAGATTATTCTGGTCTATCTCAGGAGGTTAGTAGCTTTAAAAAAACAAAAAAACTTCCAAACTCTAAGGCTTGCAAAGCATTTTACAAAAGTTTTCGTTGTTCACATTTGGGGTTTTCTTGGCAGAGATACTGGAGTAGTTTGCCATTTCCTTCTCCAGCTCATTTGACAGATGAGGAAACTGAGGCAAACAAGGTTAAGTGGCTTGCCCAAAGTCACACAGTTAGGAAGTGTCAGAGGCAGGATTTGAACTCTCATCTCTCTATCCAGCTTCACCACCTAGGACAGGGACTGTTGGAGCCTTTTTTGTCCTCAGTGCTTAGCACAAAGTCTGCTACATAGTAAACATTCAATAAAGGCTTGTTAATTGATTGATTGTTCTGTAAAAAGGAGTTTTATTGGACAGATGGATGAATGAACGAAAGAATGAAGAAGCATGTATTGTGTTCACACTCACCAAGCCCTCTATTTAGCACCAGGCACATAAATATAAAATGGAAGCCAACTCCTGCCTTCTAGGAGCTTACCTTCTCATGGGGGAAACAGTAGTGACCAGGGGAGGAGGGCAGGTTTGGTCCAGAAAGTTACCGGGATGATTGGAGCCAAAGGAAGCAGATTGACACACCCCATCCAAGGACAAAGGCAGAGCTGGGGTGGGGCAAGGAGGCTTTTGTGGAAAGAAGGGCTCCACCATCTCTAAGGTCTTTCCAGCCCAAATAGATTCTGAGTTTATTAGACCATGAACCAGAAGAAAGCAGAGACTCTCTTCTCTATTAAGAGGAAACTGAGACTCAGAGGCAAGATGGCGCCTGGGTCTTCCTGATTCCAAATCCCTGTTGATTTAGTAAAGCATTTATTAAATGATTCCTGTCTAATCTTTTCTCCCCCCAGTGCCTAGCACCGTGTTCTCCCTATGGGAGGCGCGTGCTTCATACTCAGCTGAATTGACCTGAGTGGGTTTGAGGTGCAGGAGGTTTGAGCTCAGTGAAGACTTTCTCATTCGCAGAGTTGTCCCAGAGTAGAGAGACTGCCTCAAGGTGTAATTAGCTGCCTATTACTGGAGGTCTCCAAGCAAAGGCCATGGGGGACAAGCCATGGGGAGATCTTGGAAAGGGGATTTAGGTTTATTCCGTGCTTGGAATAGGTGACCTTGAAACTCACTTTCAGCTGTGTCCCCGGAGACACAACGGATTCGGTGTCGTGATACGGATTCCAATTCTGACTCTGCGTTGTGATTTGCCAAGCTCTTTGTGTGTGAGTGTGTGCAAATCCAGGCTCTGCCACTAAGTGGCTGTGTGAGCTCGGGTACACCGCCCGCCCTCCCTGGGCCTCAGTTTCCTCAGTTGTAAAAAGAGGAATTTGGATGAAGTGAGCTCCAAGGCCCCTGCTAGCTCCAAAGGAATTGAGGGGGAGGGCAGGAGCAGCCCTTCCTGGTCGTGTCCCCCCCCCCCCACTAGATCTCTTTCTTCCCCCCGCCCCGTGCGGTCCCGTACTGACCTCCCACTAAAAGGCCAGGGCAGCGCAGGGGTCTGGGGCCCAGGCGAGCGGTGGGCGCGCAGCCCCCGGTTTCCCAAAGCTGCGAGTTGGCCGCCTTAGCCCGATTATGCACAAAGCCAATGATCTGCGATGATTTTTATGGGCTGGAAACGTTCTGTTGGCGGGAGCGGGGGAGGGGGGGAGGGGGACGGGAAGCAGCTGTCACTCTCCGGGAGCCCATAACTCCCAACAGCTGGGAGCTGTCACTTATTTACGAGTCCGTTTGCAGCAAACGAGGGGGGCGGCGGCGGGAGCAGAGAGGCCCGCAGCGGAGGGCAGGGCCTGGAGCCGGCGGCCGAGCAGAGGAGGGAAGGAGGCAGGGAGGGCAGGATGGAGAGGAGAGAAGGATGGAAGGATGGAGGGGGGGCAGGAAGAAAGG
>NW_020954546.1:22607973-22619294 GCF_900497805.2 Vombatus ursinus
GAGAGAAGGATGGAAGGATGGAGGGGGGGCAGGAAGAAAGGAGGGAGAGAAGGAGAAAAAGATGGAAGTAAGAAGGGAGGGGAGAGAGCAACAAGGCTTGACCCTGTCCCCCACCCCTGCTCACATACACCTTCCAGGCTTTGGGGGTTTGGACCTCCCTAGGGAGGTCATTGCGCTTTATGGGAGCCCCAGTGAGCCCAGGAAGGGAAGGGAAGGGGTAGGGGTGGAGAATGCCACTCCTCACCCTCACTTGCTCAACACCTTCCACCCAAGGAGAGTGGGAGGGTGATTTTCAGAAGCAGGAGGGACACCCGGGAGAACCTTCTGTGGGGGCTCCCCAGCATATCTTAGGTACTCAGCTCCCTAGCTCTGTGCCTTGGGCATGGGGGGATGGGGGAGAGGGACCCGAAGGCTTTTTGAGAGTCTCTCCTTCCCCCCTCCCCCCAATTTAAGCTATAGATAGTATCATCAAGCACCAGGGGTAAGCAAAGAGGCAGCCTTCCTGAGTGAACCCCCTAGAGAAGGAGGGAAGACAAGCAGAGACCCACCTTAATGGCGACTTTCCCCCCAACTAGGGAGACCTGTGTTCTGGTCCTGATTCTGATCTGAACTGGCTGTGTTACCCTGACCATGCTTACCTTGCCTCAGAGAAGGTGCTGACTCGTACTGGCAGTGGGAGTTCCCTATTTCTGTGAAGTTCCTTTCCATCCCCTTCTATAAATGCACATTTTTAAAATGTCATAAAACTTGGAGGGAGGCAGTGTGGGGTAGGTACAGAGAACTAGATTTGGAGTTGGGAAGACCTGTGCTCAAGGCAGTTAGTCATTCATTCATTCATTCATTCAACATTTATTAGGCACCAAAGAATTGCCAGAAGCGTGGGAGGCACTGGAGAGACAGACAAAAACTAGAGCCCCGGGGGAACTAGCACATACGCATATAGGCATAGACCTGTTTGCCGGAGGAGAGACCTCCCAGGTGAGGAAACTCTCTTCACCAATGCAGGACAGCACCTACTCTGAGGACTAAGAGAGGCCCGGATTTCAAGGTCAGTATGTGTCTAACCTTGGACTTGAACAAAGTTCTGCCTGGTTCCAAGGGCACCTCTTCACCCCAGAGATACAAAATAGACACAAAGCAGACATAAATAAAGCAGTTTCAGTGGGAGAACCCTAATTAGCACGAAGGATGGGGAATCTGCACCCTTTAGGAGGCAGAATTTGAGTTGAGCCTTGAAGGAGGCCCAGAAGTGGAGGTGGGGAGGGAGGGAGTGCATTCCAGGCATTTGGGCAGTTCCAGGGAAGAGATGGCATGTCTTGGAGAGAGAATGGCCAGTTCATTTGGAATGCAGGGCCTGGCACAGGTGCCCAGGGACAGTCTAAAGACCCTCTTAGTGTGCCAGGCAACTGTATAGGATTATGAAGTTACAGATGGCTCGACAGATGCCAGTCTGCATTGGTGGAGGGGGTTTCCATACTGGAATTTCATCTACACCGGGTCTAGACCAAAATTCCAATCATGGTATTTGTCTTATGGTAAGTCAAGATGAGCGGTAAATAAAGAGCTACACACCGGAATCAGGCAGGGAAGAGTTAGGTCCTGACAGCCTGGCTCCAAGGACTAAATAAACCCGGGGGGTTTCTCATCAGTTTCTCATCTATGAAATCGAGATGGATACACTCTATCCTGGCTGGCTCCCCAGGCTGCTGACAGAAAGGCTTTTGTAACCTCTGACCAGCTGTCTAAGCGTGAGCTGTAGTTATTATTATTTGTGCTGGGGTGGGAGTGGAAGAGAGTGAGACAAAGGTCCTGAAATCCACCCCTTTCCCCTAAAGCTGCCTAACAAGGAAATTCTGTGGAGAGAAAGCGCCCTCTTTCATTAATAATGCAATGGGAGGAGATCTCCACTTACAATAACAGCTGATCCACCCTGGAAAGTAGCAGGTAATGATGAACATTTGTAATGAGGCCGGTCTAATAATGAGCGTAGGGCTATTATCAGACCACAGGCTGGACACATCCGAAAATAAATTATTTTAAGTATCCATTAACGAATGCCTAATTAATGCCCAATTAGAGAAAGAACTACAGAGGAAGTGCTCTGGACAGGGGCAAGAACTCACCACAGCCACGGCCGGCAAGGAGGCTGAGCCTCAGGGGAAATGGAGCTGGGGGTGGGGATTGCTAAGGTCAGGGAGCGTGGGGTGAGTGTAAGAAGGGAAAACAAAGGCTGGGATGAGGAGGGGAAAGTGGACCAGGGGGAGGTGGGGGAGTCAGGAAAGCAGAGAGACAGCAGCAGTTTCTGAGGGCCAGCCACCATCCATCCTTGCTACCAGGAAGCTCCCCTGCACTTTCATTGGTAAGCTGGGGCTAGTGTTCCAGGAAAGTTCCCCCATGATATTTTCTGGCCCTTTGATATTCTTCCCCTGAGATATGTGGGGCTAAGGGTGAGCCCTCCAGCCTGGCCAGCGGACTGAGAGTCAGTGTGGAGGAAGAGGAACTCCTGCCAGACTTGGGAGTCATCTGGACCAGCAGCTTCAGCTCTGAGGGGCCTTGGCCTATTTATCACGAGGGCCCCTGCTCTCCTCCAATGCCACCCTAGTGTTGGTGGGGCTGAGACTTTGTGTGGCCTGCTTCTCCCTGATTACAAAGGGACCTCCATGGAGAGGCCCTGGGTGGGCAGTGGGGGTAGAGGACCTTTAGCCCCCAGTAGCTAAGGGAGATGGTGGGGACTGGTTGGATTCCATGATTACTAGGTTTCCTTATACCTCTGAGGTTCCACATCTCTGTGACTCCCACGACAAGACCACAGGCTAGAGAGCTGTACCCTTAAGACACGGAGCCTTGGGCCTGGTGGAGACTTACCCATTCCACCTTGGGGTGGGCGCAGCTGGCCCACGCCCACCCTCTGGAAGCCCGTATCTTCTTTCTCTCTCACTTACTCCAACCTATCTGACCTCCAAATTCCCTTCTAGCTCAAATGTCTGAACGCGCCCCTCTCTCTCCACCCCATTTAGGGGCTCTGGGTATGGAGGCAAGGGAAGGATGGGCCTCTTGACCTGAAGGTAGGCAGGTGGAGGCTAAGTAAGTGAGCCAGTGCTGGGGTGGGAGGCAAAGGTGAAGGTTCTCAGGAGAGGATGCTTGGGCCCTCCCCCCCCCCCCCCCCCCGCCCCGTTGCGGGGCCCCCTGACCTAGCTCTCCTCTCTCTGCACAGGTCACTATGTGAAACTGTTCCTGGTACTTTGTGGTCTGGAGCTCCAGGTGGGCATCTGCTGCCCTGTGGACTGTGTGTGCTACCCGGCGCCTATGACTGTCAGCTGCCAGGCGCACAACTTTGCCGCCATCCCCGAGGGCATCCCCGAGGACAGCGAGCGCATCTTCCTGCAGAATAACCAGATCGGCTTCCTCCTCCCGGGCCACTTCAGCCCCTCCATGGTCACGCTCTGGATCTACTCCAACAACATCACCTCCATCGACCCGGACACCTTCAAAGGCTTTGTGCACTTGGAGGAGCTGGACCTAGGGGACAACCGCCACCTGCGGACCTTGGCCCCGGAGACCTTCCAGGGCCTGGCCAAGCTCCACGCACTCTACCTGTACAAGTGCGGGCTCAGCTCCCTGCCTGCAGGCATCTTCGGCGGCCTCCACAACCTCCAGTATCTCTACCTGCAGGACAACCACATCGAGTTTCTCCAGGACGACACTTTTGTGGATCTGGTGAACCTCAGCCACTTGTTCCTTCATGGCAATAAACTCTGGAAACTCACCCAGAACACCTTCCGGGGCCTGGTCAACCTGGACCGCCTGCTCCTCCATGAGAACCAGCTGCAGCTGGTGCAGCACCGGGCCTTCCACGACCTCCAGAGACTCACCACCCTCTTCCTTTTCAACAACAGCCTCTCTGAACTTCAGGGGGACTGTCTCACCTACCTGGGGGCCCTGGAGTTTCTCCGGCTCAACGGCAACCCCTGGGACTGCGGCTGCCGGGCCCGGTCGCTGTGGGAATGGCTGCGGAGGTTCCGGGGGTCCAGCTCTAGCGTGCTCTGTGCTTCTCCCGAGACGTTGCAGGGCCGGGATCTGAAGCTGCTCCAGGCCCAGGACTTCAGGAACTGTACAGGGGCTGAGTCTCTGAACCAGCTCAAGTCCCACACCCTCACCACCACCGACCGGGCAGCTCGCAAGGAGCATCACCCTCCCCACGGCGGCCCCAAGGACAAGGGGTCCCAGCACAGCTTCCACGGCCACCAGCCTGGCTCCCGCCTGGGCTCCAAGAAGCCCGGAAAGAACTGTACCAACTACAGAAATCGGAACCAGATTTCCAAACCAGGGGCTGGTGGGGCCCGGAAAAATGGCCACGAGGTCCAGGACTATGTGCCAGACTACCACCACAAGTTCAACTTTGACATGATGCCCACAGCACGCCCCAAAAAGAAGGGCAAATGCGCCCGGAGGACCCCCATCCTTTCGCCCAGTGGGGTACAGCAGGCCTCCAGGGGCAACGCTCTCAGGGCCTCCCTCCTGGCGTGGATCCTGGTGCTGGCGGTTACTCTCCGCTGATAGCTCGGGAGGGCAGTTGGCGCAGGGCACTGCCACCTATCTATAAAGGAACAGAATTTCTTTTTTCTTTTTTTCTACATGGAGGATTTGCCAGTTCCAGGGAAAGGATGGCGGAGGCTTTGGCCAGTCTCCGTCCATGGCCCGGTGGATTATCAAGCCCAAAACTGTACAGCACCCGCAGTGGAAGGGGATTAGAGGCATTACCAACCCAGCTGTCACAAATGGCCCTGTCCGAGCACCCACTGAAACTGCCACCCAAGTGAGGAGATTTAAAAAAAAAGATTTTTTTTAAAAACACAAGCTAATCCTTCATTAGCAACAAATGAACAAGTACACAGACAGGAGCTGTGTTCTCTACAAAATCCTGTTAATTTTAAGGGGGTATCAAAGACCCTACCCTTCTGGGATGGAGCAAGACAACTCTGAGAGAATTGAGGATGACCACGGAAGTCCTGAGCGTGTACACCCAGGGGATGGCCCTCACATGTACAATCCTTGGACCCCCTCGGCCTCGTGGGGTTCGGGCCTCTCCCATTCCTGTGTCTCAGGCAACACTGGCCTATTGGCACTTAATTGCTGGGCTCCTGAGGGGCCAACTACCAAAGGAAAGGTTGTGAGAGGCTGGAATTTAAGACTTCCCTGGGAGAAACAAGGCCCTTGCAGAAGGTGGGGTTTCCTAACTGTTCACTTATATATATATACTCTCTCTCTTTCTATATATATAAATGCACAGGCCTTCCCCCTTCAGTTATCAAACTGTACATCTTATATCATGTTTATAAACTATAAGGAAATGATACCTGCTGAAACTAAGGATTGTATTGGTCAATTTTTAGTGGGGGAAAAGGTTCTATAATTTTTTTTTTTTGGTCTAGAAAAACTTGGTAGCCATATTTACAAAACCTGACCCTGGCCCAATCCAAGGTTAGGGGGTGACTGTGGAGGAACTGGAAGGTGGCAAGAATCACTTCAGGGGACCAATGTTCTTAGTGGCTTAGGGCACTTTTTATATGCAATGAATTCCCATCTACCTCCCCTCCCCCCCAACACCCCCTCACACCTCCTGAAGCAGCTTCTGTGCCCAAGGAGGGGAAAGAAAACCTAACAGCTTGTGGGCTTCCTAATGAACCAGGCCCCTGGGGAATGAACAGAGTGAGGAAGGGGAATGGAAGAGGGTCGTTTTGTTGATAAGTGAGGCCGTTTTAAACAGTGTTAGTCCAACAGGTGTGGACAGTGTAGCTAGCCTAGAAGTCACCTATGAAGGGGGCAAGAGGACAGGAGCACAGAGGCTCGTACCCAGTCGTAAAACCCGACCGATGACTTTCCTTAAGACTTGGGGAGAGAAAACCCTGGTAGAGAAGGGGATTAGGCAGGAGGGCAGACACATCACCATGAAGCATCACTGTGCTAAATGCTGGGGATACAAAGAAAGGCAAAGCCAGTCTCTGACCGCAAGGAGCTTACATTCTAATGGGGAGGATAACAGGCAAATAATGTACATGCAAGAGACATACTGTGTTAAGTGGGGAGTAATCTCAGAGGGAAGGCATTAGCAGTAATGGGGACCTCAGATACTGGCCTAGACTCAAGGGGTCCCTGCAGGACAGAGCCCAAGAAGAAGGGGCCTTCACTCTTACCCTGCTTGAGAGTTATTTCTCCTGATTAACAGACTAAGGAGATTTAAAGACCAGAAATACTAAATGGAAAAAACCTGCCGTAAGTAATAGGAATTAAGACAAGGAAGGGAATAGAGGGTAGGATGAGGGTCCATTTCTAGCCTTGATCCCAACACGGGCTGGAAGCACCCCCCCACCTTAGCACAACCCCACCTCATCCCCCCCAAACATGAGGGTTGCTGATATTTTTTCTGCATTTTGCACAAACAGCAAACACAAATTTCCCCAACGGAGAGGGTGTAAGAGGAAAGAAACACTGAATCCAATTAGGGAGAGAAAAACAATAAAAAAAATTATCTTGGACAAGGAAGCTCTGTTTTTCATTTCCTAACCCAACATTCCTGAAGGAGTGACAGATCTCTGGGCTTGTGTGGGGCCTGCAGAGCCTGGGCACAGCGCTGAGAAAATGGCACGTTTGCTGGTGAATTCAAGATGTGTGGAGCAGGGCACGTTGACTCATAGGGACGGCAAGAGAAGGAGGGGGGAAAAAAAGACAGAAAAACCACTTGTTTTCCAGATTTTCCCTCGCACAGAACATGATTCACTCCCCACTCGCTGCCTGAGCTCGGTCGGCACTGCCTCTGCTGTCCCTCTGCTGAACAGGCTGGTTTTGGCCTGGTCCCAGAAGCCCTGGGACCAGCTGGCACTGTTGCTGAGGCTTATCTGCCCTACGGGGTCCCCATGGCTGGAAGGGGACAGTGTCCGTCCTGGGGCAGAGGGGGCTCTTTTAGGAGGCTTGAAAAGCTATGCTTCTGCCATAGGAAAGCCTAGTGTGGGGAGCTGGAGGGGAGGGATCCTCTCACCTATGATGGTGGGACAAGGGAGCCCAGTTTCATGGATGGGTGCTTCCAATTCTTCAGGCTTAAGAGAAAGTAAATGGTGCCCAAAGAGCAAGGAAGGAAGGAAGGAATAGTTTGCCTCAGATCTGGATAGTCAAATACTGGCTATAGGACTTGAGACTTCCACTAAAGGGACACCCAAAGAAGCCAGAACCAATAATCTACAGTCTTTAATTACCCCCCAGGGATCCCCCTGTTCTAACCGGTGGCAATGCAACAGTCCTGGCCATGCCTTACAAACAGAGGATATTGTTACGTTCCTTATTTCATTTCCAACCTTGTACATCAAAGCTCTCAATGGGAAAATGAAGGCTATAAGTACTTTATTAATTTTTTTAAAAGACCTGGTAAGTCCTGTAATATGAAAAGTGAAATGTCAGTACAAGGGAGGCTAATGTTTTATAAATGACCCAGCCCCATCAGGCACAGCAGACTCTCGTGGCCGAATGTTATTAGAGGCGAGGCAGTGGGGCCCAGAACCTGAGTTATATTTTTAGTAGCTTTTCCTCTAAGAGGTAGAGGAAATAAAGTCAACTCCTCTGTGTATTACATCACTTGTCAGTCAACAGCTTATATTCTGAGCAGTAAGAGGACCCGGTTGCCAAAAAACCCAAAGTAAGATGACAAATTGGTTGATAAGCGAGGACCCCTTTGCCCCTCAGACTCAGGGATCCTTCCTCCCGGCTGCTGCCCCTCCGGCTCTTCACCCAAGCTTAAAGCTTGGGGTGTCTGGGTTTGCTTCTGGGTTCTCTGGCATCCCTCGACACTGCCCCTATTCTCTTGGGTGCTCCATCGTGAAAGACCCTGGCTGTGGTGTTCCACCCTAACCCTGGAAGTTCTCTCCTGTTATCTGAACCTTTCTCTCCTTCCCCCTTCCCTTAACAGCCCTCTTTTCTCAGCAGTACAAAAGGGAGTTGGGTGGCCCTGGGGAAGTTCTTGGCCGCCATTGGCCACTCGGAGTTGCATGACCCTCCCTCTCTTAGGCAGCCCCCTATCTCTGCCTGCCTGCTCCCTACCATGGCCCGCCTCCACTTGGGTGGATTGCCCTGAGATGTGGGACTCCCCTCACCATGGTTCCATACGCTGGCCCAGTAGCACACATGCTACACCCCTCCCCCTACCCTGGCACTTGCCAGCATTTCACTATCAAAATTTCCATCTTCTGTTTAGGCCTAGCCTTCCATCTGTGCCAACAAATCGGGACTGTTCCCCAGAAATCAATCCGGGCCGGAGGCCCATTCCCAGACACCTGCTGCTTCTCAAAGTAGAGGACGTATTTGCTAACGACTCTCTCTCTGCTTCATTTTGCTTCTCTTTCTATCTGTACCAGTTTCTTCCCAATGTGACCACCCATCAAAGGCCCCTGCCCATCTGCCAACCCTCCTCCCTCCAGCTTGTGTGGGACTTCCTGATCATCAAAAATGGGATAGCCCTTCCCAGTAATCCCCTTGATTACCCTTCTGCTTGGGGCAGTTTACCACAGAGGAACCAAGCACCCTAATGCTGCTTGGCTGATGTGGTGACATGACTGAGTGTCTTCCACCGAGCTGAGCGCAAGGCAGCACCGTCTCGTGGGAGAGTCAAGAGTACAAAGATTCGGGGGACCCACAGCCTGGGGGGGGTGGAGTTAAGACCTGAACAAATGGATAATACAAGGCTGCTGACAAGTGCCAACCAGGCATTCAGGAGTTGGGGGTGGGTGGCCAAGGAAAGATTTGAGGAGGAGGTGGGGCTTGAGTTGGACCCTGAAAGTGAGGCTGTGTTCCAGGCGAGAGAAAAGATGTAAGCAAAGGTGCAGAGGGAGGAACACGTGTGCTGGGGGTGGGGAACAGGGATCAGATACGCCTGGCTGGGAGGAAAGAGTCAACGCACTGCAGCTAATGGAGATCTGGTTGGGAAGGTAGTTTTGGCAAATGGTGGAGGGCACTGAAGGCTAGGCTGGCTCGCTTCTCAGCCCACCATCAGCCACACTTTGAGGTCACTGTCAAGAGAGCCTCCTAAGTAGGAGTTCTTAAACCTGGGGTCCCTCAACTTGGGTTTTTTTGACTCAATTTTATTTCCGGTTCTAATTCTCCGAGAAGGCAAGAAAAACAAAAACCATCGCAAATATGTATGGACGTGCCAAACAAATTTCATTAGCCACGTTTCGGAGACATTGTCTAGGAGAGGCTTGTTCAAGCAGGGGCTGGCCATAGCACAAGCAGTGTGGGAGAGTGGATAGAGTGCTGGACCCGGAGTCGGGAAGACCTGTGTCCAAATCCTGTCTCTGACACTAATAATCATAGCTAGCATTTCTATAGTGCTTTAAGGTTTGCAAAACACTACATATATTGTTGATCTTCACAATGACTACCTTACGAAATAGGTGCATGAACCTGTTTGAAAATTTTTTTTGATAACTGTATTTTGATACAATGGGTTTCCTTTGTAATCCCATACATCTTATTTTATATTTATTTATATCATTCCCATAAGGGGCCCATCAGACCACCAAAGGGTTCCATGACACAAAAACAAGGCTAAGAATTCCTGCTTTAAAGCCTTCTCTCCTTCTCTCTTTACTGAGACTCTTAGAGGGTGTAAGCTACAGCTGCAGCTGCAGCGGTCTGTGGGGTGCCTCCAGAGAGGGGCAGGGGGATCCATGTGGGGGGGCCATTGATTTCAGAGGCACACAGCTTTCCAGGGGTGATGTGAGACAAAACCTTGCGGTAGTCCTCAGAATATGGGCCATTTCCCTAAAATGAGGATGGAGGATAGTGATGACCTCCTTTTTGGTGCTTGGGTCTAATGAGGAACAAAGACTGAGGAAAACGAAAAAGAAGGGGACGTTAATTTGGAAAGGGGCTTTTGACCCCGACCAGGTAGAAGGGCGTGGTCTATGCCCTCATCTCGGACCATCGGCAAGAAAACAACAGGGCTCCCCTTGCCCTTCTCCCCGCTCCCCAGGAGTACAGCAGGGTTTGGAACCAGGGAGATTTGTCTCTCTTCCCTAACCGTGGCTTCTGGGCTGAAGTGGGCCCAGTCATTCCCTATGTTTATCTCCTCCCCGTCTGGCTCATCCCCAACCCCAACTCCAACTCCAGCCCCATCTTCCTTCTCTTTGAAAAGTCAGCCTCTAACTAGCTGTTTAACCAATCAGCCATTACTCTATCCCATGTCACCAATTCCCTCCCATCAGTTCGTAATGGGCCAATTTTCCCTTTTACCTTCTGTTTGCTCAGAGAATACTTCAAGAACCTTTGATTGTGCGTTAAAATATCCTCTGCAATTCCTTGTTCAATATCTCTTTCTGCTCCTCTAATTGTCCCTTTTAACTCCCTACTCCTTCTGTATAAATCTTCCCATCCTCCTCCTTTTCAGGCTGTTAATAAATACAAGTTCTAGAAACTATATACATAAACATCTATTGTTTGCTAAATAACTCACAGCAAATCTAAGCCACCATCCATTTAGAGTTATTGCTCTGCACAGCACAGCCCAGAAGAAATCTTCAGTGCGGCCCAGTGCCCACCTGATCTCCCCGAGTCCTTGCTTGACTCTGGTGAAATAAGGAAAGTTAATGTTCCCAGAAAGGCCGCCTGGTGAAGGGGGACAAGGATGCCCCAGGGGCACCTCTTACAGCAGAGTGGAGAAGGCAGAGGAGATGCATGTACCACGGCCAGGAATCCGACCCAGCCAGGGGAGGGTCTGTGGGAGGGAGGGGCTTAAGATGAGGAGGGCCCTTGTTCCCCGTCAAAGAAAATAAACCCCCACTTCCTCCTCCTCCCCCTGGAACCTAGGAGGCCAGTTTGCAGCCATGTGGCCAGTGTGGGCTCCTCATTAGACCTAAGCACCAAAAATCAGGCGGGGCAGGGGCCATCCTCCATCCCCGTTTTAGGGAGATGAGCACATCTTCCACAGGGTTCTGCAAGGCATCGCCACTGGAGAGCGGCACCATTGAAATCAATGCCCCCCATGATCCCCCTCGCCCCCCCTCCAGAGGCACCCCACAGGCCTCAGCAGCTGCAGCTTCAACTTCCGCCCTCTCAGAGCCTCAGTAAAGTGAGAGGGAGAGGGAGATATATTAAACTCTTCAATCTCTGTAAGTGTCTTTTCCCATGAGGCAGATGCTAAGGAAGAAGGAAATGTGAATGCCCAAGTACAGGTACAGGAGTCATCTAGAGGCAGGCAGCCCTGGGTCACCTCTCCAGAGTTAGAGGATATGTGTGTGTGTGTGTGTGTGTGTGTGTGTGTGTGTGTGTGTGTGTGT
>NW_020954546.1:22619304-22619478 GCF_900497805.2 Vombatus ursinus
TGTGTGTGTGTGTGTGTGTGTGTGTGTGTGTGTGTGTGTGTGTGTGTGTGTGTGTTGGGGGAGGGAAGATGTCCAAAATGAAGACAGCTTCCTCTTTCAAAGAGATGTGGCAACATACACACACATACACACACACACACACACACACACACACACACACACACACACACACAC
>NW_020954546.1:22619488-22631001 GCF_900497805.2 Vombatus ursinus
CACACACACACACACACACACACACACACACACACACACACACACACCCTTCAGCTACTCAGATCCAGCTAGCTGGAGGTGCTTAACCTTTTCTGAGTCATGGACCCATGGGCACACAGTCTGGTGAAGCCTATGGACCCTCTATCAGAATCACGTTTTTAAAACTCATTCACAACAATACACAGGGTTACAAAGGAAATTAATTATGTTGAAATGGTTTATTTTTTTTCCTATTCAGTTTCACGGACCCCCTGAAATCTACCTGCAGGCCTCTCAGAGGTACCTGGACCCCAAGTTAAGAATCACTGTACTAGAGTCAAGCAGACGCTAGAAAAATTCCAGGTGCTAATCACCAAATAAAGCTTTTGGTTGTATAAAAAAAAAGACACAAACAATTAAAAAGATCCACACAGTCAGTCAACAAGCATTTACTAAGTGCTACTAGGTATGCTACTAAATGCTGGGATACAAAGGCAGGAAAAACAGTCTCTGTCCTCAAGAAGCTTATAATCACATGGAGGAGACAAGATGGAAATAAAGAGGTACATACAAATACATACGGAGTAAAGAAACAGAGACACATCAGTCAATAAAGGTTAGAGAGACAGAGAGGAAGAGAGAAATAGAAGACTGAGGGACAGACAGAAAAGAGGAGGGAGACAGAAACAGAGAGAGGGAGAGGGACAAAGAGAGAGGCAGAGAAAGACAGAGACAGAAAAAAGGAGAGAGGGGGACAGAGAAAGAGAGAGAGAGGAAGGACATAACAGAAGGACAGAAAGACAGAGAGAAAGAGACAGGGGGACAGAGAAAGAGAGAGAAAGAGAGAGAGAGAGAGACAGAGAGAAATTAGTCCTCATCCTCACCCATCACACGATACACATATAGAAGTCACCGAGGCAACATGTCTGCCAATCATTCTCTGAGCACCTCAGAGTGGATTGTGACACTGTGTGTGTGTGTGTGTGTGTGTTCCAGAAGGCTGTGCCTTGATCTCCAGACAGGGCAAAGGTGCCTCTCCAGAGAGGCTACAGCCCTGGATGCAGAGGTTCCCGGGGGGGGGGGGGGGCCCCCCGCCCGCCCCTGATAACCTTCCTGTTGGTTAACAAGGGCAGCTCTGTAATGGGAGGGGGGTGGGAGGATGCCGTTTCATCCGTCCTACCCTTTTGCACCTGATCCCTGGGCCTTGGCACTGGCATCTTCCTTCTGGCCACTGGCCCCCAAGGGAATTTATCCTAATCCTGGAATAAAGGAAGCCTCTAGGAGACTGTGCCCTGTGGCCAGGGTGTCCAAAAGCCATTAATTCCACCCCCTAGCCAGCTGGCCTGCCTCTCTCTCCCAGGCCTGCTCCATTGACATTCTCACCCAGCGCTAGGGGTCACAGAGGTCTCCAAGGTGTTTTCTTTATCCCAGCGCCTGAGCCCCCGAGGCTCCAGGGTCCCTGACCCTCATCTCTGCAGCCGCCCAGACCGTCTCATCTCTTGCTGCTTCATCTGTGGTATTTCAAGCTCTCCCGGTGAGAGTCTCACACTTTGCAAGTCTAAGGTACAGACTGTTCTCAGTTCCAGGGTCTAACCCCCTTTCCAGAAGCAGGCCCTCTTGGTCTGTTTGCGTCTAATTTCACAACAGTACATGAGGAAAGGGGGTCATCCCCACCTGGCCAGCTCACACACATTTCAGACAACAGACAGGAATGCAGACAGACAGATGTCCGGTCCAACTGGAAGGCTCAGCGGGGCTCTTGGCAATGAGCTTCCACCATTTCCCCTCCCTCAGACCCCCAAGGCTGCGGGCCTAAAGCGTCTTTTCTCAGGAAAGCCATGGCTCCCTGCCTGCCCTCTTCACCACAACACCTCGCCTGCAAATCGACTTTCGGGAGTCCCTCGGGGACAATGTAAACAGTGTGAAGCTTCAGCTGTGATTGCCCCTGTTACTTCAATGTCTCACTCTCTGGCCAGAAGATTTCTCAGGCCAGACAGCATGCCAGTCTGAGCCTCCCCAGGGCCTCCTGGACACCTCCAGGACCTCTCTCCTCTGGAGAAGCTCCACCCTTGGCCTTCCTCTGTCTCTGGCCCCATTTCCTAGTCCTTGCTCCAGCAAGCCTGAGACAAGACTTCTATCTAATACTGGCCACTCAGCTGCTTACCTTCATGACCCCCACTATCTCCCCGGCCCTGAAGAGAGCAATGGGATAAGAAGAGTCATCAAACATTTGGGTCTGACCCAATTGGCCATGGTGACTTTGGGCCATCATCAACCCAAGATGCCAATTGCAAATTTCATCCATGTGATCAAGGTGGAAAATGTGGTCGTGGGAACCCCCAGAACTCTTTCCTTTCTCCTCCCCCTCTCCTAGAAATTCCAGAATTACTGCCCCATTCTTTACAAGCAGAATGGTCTAGTTTACAGGGGATATTAACCTGGCCTTGATGAACTTGGTTTTTTTTTTTAATATTTTGATAATTCTATTTCAATGTAATTTGTCATTCTATGCATTTAAAAACATTATTCCAAGTAATTCCAAGTCTTCATCAGATTGCCAAAGGGGTCATCACACAAAGAAAAGTTAAGAACCTGATTTTGTTATTCAGTCGTTTTTCAGACTCTTTGAAACCCCATTTGGGGTTTTCTTGGTAGAGATACTGGAGTGGTTTGCCATTTCCTTCTCTAGCTCATTTGACAGATGAGGAAACTGAGGCGAAGAGGGTGAAGTGACTTGCCCAGGGTCACACAGCTAGTAAGTATCTAAGGTTGGATTTGAATTCAGGTCTTCCTGACTCCAAGCCTGACACTCTACCCACTTCACCAACTAGCTGCCCTAAGGACCCATGCTCTAGTTTAGAAAAAACAAAAAAAACACTGCCTTTAGAATTAGAAGCCCTAAGTCCCAGCCCCATCTCCATGTGACCTGGTGCAGGTCACTCCATCTCTCTCTAAGCCTCTGTTTTCTCACCTGTAAAATGGACATCATAACACGTAACCCAACCACTTCATTTAACTGTTGAAACAGCTCCAAAGAAAAACTGGCTTACAGCGGAGCCGCCCAACAAAGGACCAGGGTGTCCCCTTCAGGGACGCTGCTGAGGGGATTCATTGCTCTGGGGGAGGGTTGGAAGACACGGTCTATGAGGTCCCTTCCAACTGTGAGAGATGCTATGATTCCATCATTTATGGGCAAACACTTCGAAAGGTCTCAGTGATACACAGATGTGAGTGATGACACGGTCAGGCCACGTTACTGTTCTTCTCTCCCAAAAGCTTGATCAGTCTCGACTGCCAAGCTACACCCTAGAAAGTCTTCTTGCTCCCTCCAACCTGGACATAGGAGGTAGAGATAGGAAGGACCTTGGAGGTCAGCGAGTACCAATCTCTCATTTTCTTAAATGAGCCGAGGCCCAAAACAGATAAAATGCCTTTTCAAGGTCACCCGGACTAAGTAGAGGGCTAAGGTTCAAATCCTACCTTGGTAGAATCTAACCCCAGTGCACATCCCATAATATCATGTTGTTACCAAGGAGACTTGAAATATTGCCCTCTGGGATGCTCAAAGAGCCTTCAAATGGTGGCGCTTTTCTTTAGTATTAGAGAGAGGCCAGGCCTTAACCTCAAAGCCAAGGCAAACACCCATGACAAACCAGTAAATCGGGGGATCACTGCCTCTCCTAGCTTTCCAGCTCTCCAGCTCTTCTCCCCAGGAACAATAACGCACAGAACAGACAAGCTGAACAGGGAAGTTTACTCCAGCTTCCTGGGTAACTCAGTAGGACTCTCATTTCCAAGAACTCCAGATCAAGTAAAAATTCTGAGAATAGCACCATGGAAAAAAACCTTGGCCACCCTCAGGCTTTCCTACTGGAAGCGCTTGAACTGTAACACTCTCCCATCTGATCTGGCCAAAGAGAGCCTGGAAGAAGCTCTCTACACAATGTAACCAATAGGGATGCCATGAGCAGTGTGCACACAGACACACAAAATGGCCTTGGGGGCACGTGTGTCCTTAGAGGTTGGAGGAGACGTCGATGAATCACCATTGATGCTATTTCTTCATCTCCTCCAAAAAACTAGGGAAGGACGGGAACATAATGATCAGCCAAGTCTCTCTGCACCTCATCTTCGTTCTAAGTCAAAAGCCAGGTGAATTCCATGAAGTGCTAGCTCAGAAGGCCCCCTAATTCAAGTCATAAGCTAGCTCCTCTGGCTCAGATATTCCTGGCCTGCTCCAAGCTCCAAAATTTTATAAGCTGGTAGATGGAAATGACTGATTTCAGGGCAACAGTCCCAGCCCTTTCAATCAATCAATGAGCATTTGTTAAGCCAGGGATTCTTAACTTAGGGGCCATGGACCCCCTAGCTGGTCATGAACTTGGATGGGGAAAAAAAATTACATCTCCATTTTCACTAACTTCTAACAGAAAATTAGTATTTATTCTGAGAAGGGGGCTGAGACACAAAAAGAGAATGGATTAAGCGCTTACTGTATGCCAGGAGCTATGATAAACTTTGGGAGTAAAACGGAGAGATGGAGCCTGGATCTGCGATTTCATCAATGAAGTGAAGGTTAGGTGAGGAAAGTCCCTGCTGCAGTTCAGGAGTGGTGCCTTAGTCTTTGAGCTGGCCAAGAATTTGCTTAGGTTCACCAAGGCATCTCCATCGCTAGGGTCTTCCAGCTCGAGCTCTATCTACTGAACTACACTGCCAGCCACTATGCTAGGCCTGATACAAAGAAAGGCAGAACCACAGGTTTTTTACACTTTTCTCTTACTTGCCTCTCCATTATTTGCAGACAATTATCTGCAATAATTAGACAATTACCCTTAAAGACGATTATCCTTTTCCAACAGCAAACATTGATGTGCTTTTCTTGTGTCTTTTAATGAAGCTGATATTAAGAAGTCTTTATTTACATAAAGTCACATTATTCCCTTTCGGGAGGGTCTCAGTTAAACAGCAAAGATTTTGCAAGTCTCACTTGGGGTTTAGGGTTTTTTCCGGGGGGGGGGCATAGATTTCCATCGCTTCCCTAAAACAGATGTAACTTCTTTAAAAGGGGAGCCACTGGGGAGGGAGTAATTGAGGGGTATGGCTCCCCCAACTCAACCTTTCTTGGTGAAATGGTGTCATGAACCCCTTCTCAGAATAATGTTTGTGATATATAAAATAAAATAAGTAGCATTACAAAGGAAACCCATTATGTTGAAATATAGAGGCATCGGCCTTATGACCTTAGCTTTGCAAGGAAATCGTTCTCCAATGCTGCGGAGTTGGTTCGCCGCTTACTGACCACAGCCTGAGCCTCACTCCCCCCACCCCCAAATCACCTCGGGGGATGGACTTCCTGAGGCCAGCGCCGCCTCGAAGCCCTCGCCCTCCCCTTCCCATCAACGGCCAGCCCAGGCTGGATGGTGGCAACTAAGAGGTTGGGGAGGTTGTAGGTGCTGATTCAGACAGGATCTGAGCTCTGCAGAGGCAAACCCATTATGATGATCGTATTAAAAGGAAAAGGGGTGGGGGAAGCGATAATTTTAGCTCCCTGTAAGCATCCCCCTCTTTTTGGCTCGGACAGCTACCGGGGGATTGTCTCTACTTGACTCCTTGTGGACAAAAAACAGCAGCAAGATCTAGTTTCTTCAAAGTTAAAAAAAAAAAATCAACTAAAGCCCATTCCCACTGTGTTTATAAAGAGCTATTTTCTTCCCGAGCTGTACAGCATGGCGGCTCTAATCTGAAATTTCTTTTTAATCATAGCAGGAGTCCCAATTAGCGTGTTGGGTAATCTTTCAAGTAGAACTGGGAGATGCCCGGGCAGAGTGCGCAGAGGGAACGTGTACATGTGCCCGTGTGTGTCTAAGTGCGGGGACTTTAGCGTCTTCATCCTCTGCAACAAAAAGGGGGGAAGGAGAAGTGAGGAAGTGTGCGTGCCGGGTCTAGAGCCAGCATTCTGTGGTTCAACGTGTTGGGGGCAGATGTGTGTGTGTGTGCGTGTGCATGAACACGCGTGTACACAGAAATGTATATATGAGGGGGCGCTAGTATGTCTAAAGGCTACTAGGGTAGCTTCCTTTGCACTATCCACATGGGTGCAGAATTCCTAGAATTTCACCTGGACAAGCTCATCAGTGTTGAGGGCGCACATGTATGCACACACACATGCCCCCCTGAAAACCGGGTCTTTCCGTCAATGCCATGCTCTCTGGCACAAAATGCCAAGGATGCCTGCTCCCCTCCAGGCAGGCAGTACCCCTGACTTGGACTCTTCTGCTACGCGTCAGGGACGGTGCTGAGATGAAGGGGGACCTGCCAGCGACCTACTTTCCTTTGTTGTTTTTGGAAGTGCTGATGTCAGTGCAGAATTCAGCAGAGGCATCGAGGGGGAAACAGAATGGAGGGAACAGTAGGGGAGAAAGAAGAGGAAAGGAGAGAGAAATTCTAGCGGAGGGCAGGGTACCTGCAAAAATTCTAGCTCCGTACTTTTACTGTACCCAAAGGACCCGAATCCATATGATCAACATAGACCCTGGTGGCTTCCAGCAAAATAAACCCAAGAAGAGATCCCCTACAGTTTCCCATGGCTGTCAATAAATATATACACAAATGTGCAAAAAGCCTTTGTCCGTCAACAAGCCCCCAGAGCCAGGCTGTGCTGCTCCACTGACACCTTCATCAGGGAGGGAGCTCGTGGGGGATTCCAGCAGGCACGCCCATGCACCCTGGATACCCAGCCCCTGCCTCACCCGCTGCCATTAAGTGGCTGGCTTTGCATTTCTGCTCCTCCTCACGGCCCTCCGTTAGAATGCGGAGTGCAGCCGCCCTGACATTTGGGAGTTAGGGGCTCTCCACACTCACCAGGGCTAGAAGAAATTGGTCTTTAGGGATGCAGAAGTCAGTTTCCCTCTGCACACAGGTTCCTTGGTAACCCATTCAAGAGCTCTGTCGGCATCTCTCTCCCCTTCCACCCTCCCAGGTAACCTCCGTGAAAGCTGCTGGCTTTGGGGTGGTGAAAGCATTTGCTCTCCGGGCCCTCGGATCTTTCCGTGGTGGAGTGCGAAGGCCAGGGGCATGATTCCCAGAATGTTTTGGCCTCGGCTGGGGCCTGAAACCAGCCCACTTTCACTTAATTCATTTCCCCTTTTGCAAACAGAGAACAGCATAAAATCATCAAGACAAATCCTGCCTCTGACACTTGCTGTCTCTGTGACCTTGGGCAAAGTCACTTCAGCCCGAGGGCCTACATCCTCCTCTCTGAAGCAGGCAATCTGGCTGAGATGACCTCTGAGGCCCCTTCTAGATCTGGATCTGGATCTGAGGAGCCCCGGGTCCCAGGGTACGCAGCAAAGACCCCTCTCGGGCAGAGAATCTTGCAGACCTCGCTGGCTAATTTCTGCCAGCGTTGCTGTTTCAGTCTGAAGCACCCCGAGGAGTTAAATGGAATCCCAGAGGATGCACCTGTGACTTTCTGGGTGGAGCTGCTCTCCATCGACATCCGTCAACAGGCTCGAATGATAAAGCAATTTCATTAAAACCCAAAGCCATGAACCTCACGGTAAGGTCCGTGAAATGAATTTCCCCATTCAGGATTTTAACAGGCACTCCTGGGGTACTGGATGGAGCTGGAGGGGGAAGCATAAGAGTCTCCAGCCTTCACGTGTACCGAGGCTCCTGCAGAAGGACCTCCTGGCCCCCAAATAAGCCTGGCATATGACTGGAGTCATTCCCTCCTCCTCCTCCTCAACAGCCTCATCTGTTTCTCGGGGAGGAGGCGAGAAACATTCAGAGAAGCCAAATTCCTCATATTCTGAAATTCAACAACAACAACAACAAAAAATACAGGTTACCTGACAATTACTTGCTTTCTAAGTGGCGTCAAACCCAGCGGCTGGAATCTTGGACAGGCAGCCGGGACTGCTGCCTCTCTTGGTTTAAAACAGGGGTAAGGAGTCTTAGCACCCCACTCCTCCATGGGGCTAGGGAGAGGCATAAGCACCCCGTGCCAGCTGCCCGTTATAGGGCAATGGCTGTCTGGGTACACAGCATCCCAAGCTCCCTCTTGAATCTACATGGAGCTGATTTATTTACCTACTGTGAAAGAGACAACAATCATCATATTTACACTCTTCTGCTACAGCTGCCTGCATTCCCCCCGCGGCACCCCCCCCCACCTTGCTAAGTACTCTATTAAAAATGCTGTTTTTTTTCCTCTTGAAAAAACAGACCTTCCCTTTCCTAGTGTCTCTCTTCTTGCCTTTGCTGATCTCAACCTTGTTTCCAAAATCGAAATTTGTGGCCATGAAATGTGCCAGGCCTTGCCACTGCAAACGTGGGGGTTATGGCTTCACTGCAGGCAAAGAAAAAAACAGACTCTATAGGCCCAAAATTAAAAAAAAAATGTTTGAATGTACCTTTCTTGAAAGCTGAATGCCTCTAATAATTAGGGATCGTGTGACGAGGAGGCATGAAAGGTAAAATGGATGTTGTTTAAATGTGGCGTCATTTAAAGAGTACCCTGGTGTTTGAGCTCCTCATTACCATACAGGTACGCAAGCTCTGAGGCAATTAGGCTGGCAAGGACATAGCTCAGCCCGCTGGGGGACCGGAGAAGGGGTCGTGAGGTTTCATTCAGCTGCTGCCACTGGGGGGAACATTCACTATTTTCTTTTTAACTTTTGATGGCCCTGTTCACTTCGATTCTACTAAAATAAAAAGGGATGGGGGGAGGAGGCACAGAGAAGAAGGCTTGAAAGGTTTTAATTAGACCTAATGGCTCACCTAGGACTTAGGCAGAACTCACTGCCAACCTCCATAGATGTTTGGGGCTGAGCAGGAGAACCCGTGTCACCCGCCAGGCCAGAACATTCAATAGCAATATGCCCCGACTCCTGGTCTCCGTGGGCATCATGGGCTGCTGGGAGACAGAGAGGCCCTGCCAAATAGAACACATCTATCCTCAATGCTGTGGGCTGCTTCCCACCAAGGATCTGTGTAAAAGCAGTCAACAGGGGTCCCTGAAAGAGGATTCCTTGTGCTGTCCTGGGAGCCATCAGGCTCTCCTTCCAAGAGACACAGCAAGGCCTGGGGATGCAGGGAGGCAGAACAGCCCAGTGCCCTAAGGCCAGCTGAGCTAAGGGGCTAGACCACAGGCCTGGCTCACTTTCTGCCTATCTGTTCCGTTGGTTTTGAGATCAAAGCTCTCAAACTCATTAACTAAAAACTTTTGCTCAGGCAACTCTACACTAAGAGATGTCGAATGTAGCACTGACTCTCTCATTAAAGCATCTTCCAACCGGGAAAACCCACTGTCAGGAATAATGGGCACTTGGCCACTGCCAGTCTGGAATAAGAGACTAGAAGGGAGAGAAAACAACTGCAATCAGGTCAAAACATGGAATTTAAGGCCACAGACAGTTGTGGCCAGGAGAAATTTCTTCTATGCTAGGTGTCACTTTTGTTTGAACTTTTTTTTTAAATGGCAATTTTAAAAAATCGTCCTTCCTGTTGTCTCTTCTGCATAGGAACACAGGCCCCAAGTCCCCTTACATTAGGGTACAGATGTCATTAAGTAATAAACTCCAATGGACCCAACTCAATTGTGCACTTGAGGAGACTCAAAGAGGCATCTGGGGACTGAAGTGATGGAGCCTCGGGCTGTGCAAATGGGCAACACTGATGAAGAGTCCTGGGGAGCAGAGATCCCTGGTTCTCAACACCCGCTACAGGAACCCCGGCTCCGAGGGTTCCGAGTTCACGCCAGCTAAGTCCGCCCCTCCACGAGACCTTGAGATGGCCCAGGGCGGAGAGACACATGGTCGTAGCTGCCCTGATTACAACTCCTGAGACAAACATCGCATCTCACAAGAGGAGTCAAATGCTCCTCGGTTTGAGATGCAGCTGTGAGCAGGGGCTCCCCAAAGGGCTCGGTGGGCAAAGCTGTGAACACCCTCAATATTCGGCTGAGCCCTGGAGGCTGGTTCCCTTATTCCAGCCACTTATCAGGGTGTCCCACAGGCCTTATTCCCTCCCTGTTAAGACATTCTGGAAGAGCCCATGACTTTGATGATGAGAGGTCTCAATGGGAAAGTGTAGAGTCAAATGTTGAAACCAAAATTTTCCAATGATATATAGACCCTAGAGTTCTTTCTCATCTTCTGCTCTTGTGGCAGGGGAGGGTCTAGTGGAAAGAGAAACGGATTTGGTACCAGAGGGCCTCAGCTCAAAGCCTGGTCCTGCTACTTTCTACCTTTGTGGGCCTTAGCATCATCGTCTGTGAAATCAGGGGTTCTTAATCTTTTCAGGTGAGGCCCCTGGGGCAGTCTAGTAGAACCTGCGGACCCCTCCTCAGAATTTTATTGTTGAGTTGTTTCAGTCATCTCCAACTCTCTGTGACCCCATTTGGGGTTCTGTTGGCAGAGACACTGGAGTGGTTTGCCATTTCCTTTTTCAGCTCATTTTACAGCTGAGGAAACTGAGGCAAAGCAGGTTATCTGAGTTGATATGGGTCACACAGCTTCTAAGTGTCTGAGACAGCATTTGAACTCAGGAAGATGAGTCAGTGCTCCATCCACTGTGCCACCTAGCTGCACCCTTCTCAGAATAATGTTTTTAAATGAATAAAACAAAATCCAAAGGAAACCAATTACATTAAAATGCAGTTATCAAAGCATATACATTTTTAAAAGTTCTCAGACCCCATGTTAAGAACCTGAAAAAGATAACTGCTGAAGTCCCCTCCTGCTCTGAAACCTAATCTGGATGACCTCAAGGGTCATCCAGTCTAACCTTCCAACCAGTCTACGAAGCTCGTCTATAATAGTCTTGATAAACAGTCAATCATCTTGGGTTTGAATAGTTCTAGTGACAAGGAACTCACTGCTTTGCAAAGTAGCACAATCTCCCGTCAGATGACTCCAACTGTTAGGAAGTTTTTCTTTATTTTGAGCAGATGCCTACGTGTAACTTCTACTCTCAGGAGGAGGGACCTCAGAAATATCTACTTATTTTACAGAGGGGGAAGCTTAGACCCAGAAAGGTGAAATGACTTGCCCAAAGTCACACTGGTACTAACAGCAGAACTGGGATTCAGATTCAGGTTCTGACTCCAAATCTAGTGGGTCTTTCTAGGATATTACACTCCCTTCTAGAGTTGCCTAAAAGAACAAGATAACATCTATCCAGGGTCCCCAAAGCTCTCCCGCTGTAGTCAGTGTGATGCCACCTATAGCCCCAACAGAATGAATAAATTCAGTTCCCACCATGAACAAAGATGTTACTGACTCTATATCCTTTGTTCTCCAGGGGTGACAAAGTAGAGAAAGGGTAAGTGCTCATGAAAGGAGAGAGGGCAAACTCTTACTCTGTATCCAAATTGACTGGCCATCTTTTATCTAAACTCATTCTACACTCAGTTTTAAGGAAGGAAGGAAGAAAGGAAGGAAGGAAAAGAGAAAGAAAGGAAGGAAGGAAGGAAAAGAGAAAGAAAGAAAGAAAGAAAGAAAGAAAGAAAGAAAGAAAGAAAGAAAGAAAGA